>NC_054573.1:2938710-3018709 GCF_017654505.1 Polyodon spathula | reverse complement strand
TCTCAAGGCAGCGCTGGAGGAGCAGAAGGCAGCCGTGGAGGAGATGGAGGACATGGAGGAGGAGGAAGAGGAGGATGACTGACCTCCCCACGTCACCCAGCTCCTCCCCCAGTCACCCAGCTCCTCCCCCAGTCACCCAGCTCCTCCCCTGTCACCCAGCTCCTCCCACAGTCACCCACCTCCTTCCCCACTCACCCAGCTCCTCCCCTGTCACCCAGCTCCTTCCACAGTCACCCACCTCCTTCCCCACTCACCCAGCTCCTCCCCCAGTCACCCAGCTCCTCCCCCTGTCACCACCACCGAGCGTGCTGGAGGCTTTGGAACTTTTTTTTTTATTTACGAGGCTTAATGTATCTTTTTAATGACAAAACTAAATCAAATAAATACATTTGAAACAACAGCTGGAGTAATGCTGTAATTATTTTAAACTAGTGAGTGTATTGGATATAACTGTTTGTGATTTATTTACATGTGTAAGGCATCTTAACATAACGGTAAATGATGCTGCAATAATTTTTAATTGTTACTTGATCAGATAACAGGAAGCCTCTGTAACTAGCAGTGTTGTGTGTTGGTCTGCCAGTAAAGACTCTGCTCCCTGGTGTTGTGAGACTGAAAGCTCTTTAGCCACCAATGCAGACAAGCCTGGCTCTCTCTTCTGCGGAGAGCATGGCTGCTGTTTTGTGCTCACCCTCTTTCATCAGCAAGGTGTGTAAGCTGTCCTGCAGAGACACAGAGAGCATCCACACCCACAAATAGCGACCCAAACAAGCCCAACAAGCTCTCAGAAACCATCAGAAACAAGCCCAATCCCGCTTATTATCAGCGGACTTGTCATCTCAGTTTTGTCTTGTTTGTTGTTGTTGTATTATTTCCAGGTCAAGGCGCCCGTGTTTCCTGTTCAGGTGTGTTTGTACTAAAGATGGCCGGTGATGGAGGCGCTCTGAAGGACTTCAGTGAAATTAAATCGCAGTTCCGGACACGGGAGGGCTTTTACAAACTGGTCACCCTCTCCGATTCCCGGCTCCGGTCCCGGCTCAGTCCCGGGGGGAGGTGGCGGAGCTCCTGGTCCCGCTGCAGCTTCCTCGGCTTCTGCCGCCGCCGCCGCTCCTTCCCTACTCCCCACAGAGGCTGATCGACAAGTCCAAGGTGACGTGCCTCAAGTGGCTGCCCGAGTCGGAACACCTCTTCCTAGCCTCTCACACCAGCGGGACCCTCTACCTGTACAACGTGGGGCACCCGTGTGGCACTGCGGCTCCCCAGTATTTGCTGCTGCGACAGGGCGATGGATTCGCTGTCTACACCTGCAAGGGCAAGACGCCCCGCAACCCGCTGCTCCGCTGGGCTGTGGGCAAGGGCGGGCTCAACGAGTTTGCCTTCTCTCCCGATGGCAGGCACCTGGCCTGCGTGGGGCAGGACGGCTGCCTGCGGGTCTTCCACTTCGACTCCATGGAGCTCCAGGGGGTCATGAAGAGCTACTTCGGGGGGCTGCTCTGCGTGTCCTGGAGCCCCGACGGGAAGTACTTGGCTACGGGCGGGGAAGATGACTTGGTGACGGTGTGGTCCTTAGGGGAGAGCCAGGTCATCGCCAGGGGCCACGGCCACAAGTCCTGGGTCAACGTGGTGGCTTTTGACCCGTTCACCGCCAGCTTGGAAGAGGACGGGTCTGTGGAGTTCAGAGGGACCGAGGAAGACCTTCAGGAGCCCGTTCGCTTTGGGCATGTGCGCAGCAGCAGTACCCTGTCCTGGCTCTCCAAGCACAGCTCCAAAGCGGGCACCTGTGTCACCTACCGCTTCGGCTCCGTGGGCCAGGATACCCAGTTTTGCCTGTGGGACCTGACCGAAGACGTCCTCTATCCTCACCTGCCTCTGTCGCACGCTCGGACGCTGACCAACACCTTCAGCTCTGTAATACATCCTTCAGTCAGCGGGGGGAGCAGTCTCTGCAATCTCGGAGCGACAATCAGCACTGCCACCTCAATCGAGGGCACTGCTGGGCACCACCACCCTCCGCATGGCCCGGCCCTGCCCCGCTCGCTCTCCAGCTCCAACTCCCTGCCCCACCCCGCCGTCACCAACACCAGCAAGGGGCAGGCGGCCTCCGAAGGGGGCGCCCCCTTCAGTGTCGGGCGCTTCGCCACCCTCTCGCTGCAGGAGCGCAAGTCGGACAAGTCCGCGAGCGACAAGGAGCACAAGCGCTACCGCAGCCTGGGGAACATCAGCAAGAGCAACGACAAGATCAACGCGGTGACCCGCAGCAGCCGCCTCGAAGCCGCCAAGGTGCTGGGCACGACCCTGTGCCCGCGCTTGAACGACGTGCCCCTGCTGGAGCCGCTCGTCTGCAAGAAGATCGCCCACGAGCGCCTCTCCATGCTCATGTTCCTCGACGACTGCATCATCACCGCCTGCCAGGAGGGCTTGATCTGCACCTGGGCGCGCCCCGGGAAGGCAGTAAGTGACCATTTTAAACATTCACTGTGGGTACTCGCTATTAAATTGAGTTTACGAACGTGCCCAAGGCAGAGAAACTGACTCTCTTCATCTAAAGTAGCACCCGATGTATTTTTTTTAATGAAAATACATGTGAGCTGTAGCACGTGTTTCTTTCAACACTGCGCATTTGAGACTTCTTTAAATGGAAGGGAAACACTGAATAGGGCTCTGGGTTTATCTGACTCCATTACTGCAGCGTGGGATGAATTGTACTTTTGTTTTCTAGCTTGTTCTAAATTAATGAATATGTTATTATTACATTAGTTTATCTTTGCAACCTGTTCATTGTGTTCTTGCTCTCTCTCTTGCTCTGTGTCTCGCTCCTGCTGTCTCGCTCTGTCTCTTGCTCCTCTCTCTCTCGCTCTCTCTCTCTCGCTCTCTCGCTCTTTCTCTCTCTCTCGCTCTGTCTCTTGCTCCTCTCTGTCGCTGTCTGTCTCTCTCGCTCTGTCTCTTGCTCCTCTCTGTCGCTCTTGCACTCTCTCTCGCTCTGTCTGTCACTCTTTCTCGCTCTCTGTCTCTCACTCTCTCTGTCTCCTGCTCCTCTCTGTCTCTCTCTTGCTCGCTCTCTCTCGCTCTCTCTCACTGTCTCTTGCTCCTCTGTCTCTCGCTCTGTCTTTTGCTCCTCTGTCTTGCTGTCTCTCACTCTCTCTCTCGCTCTCTGTCTCTTGCTCCTCTCTCTCTCTCTCGTGCTCTGTCTCTTGCTCCTCTATCTCTCTCTTGCTCTCTCTCTTGCTCTCTCTCTCTTTCTCTGCAGGCTTTGACAGCACAGAATGGCAGCTCCCCAGGTGGCACGGTGGTGTAGCTGCGATTGAAGCACTGCAGCAGCACCTTTACGGACTCTCTTCACAAACACAGGACTGAGACCCAGCCGCTCAGCCGTGCTGGAAAGCAGAGCCCCTGATCTCCCAGGAGGGTGCGGCTCTGACACATTGCAAAGCTGTGACTCTTGTATTTTATTTATTTATTTTAACACAGAGACTCCATTCATTTATATTGTACATATACAGAATATAAATACAGAGGATTCAATGTATCCAGTCATTTAATATATTAAATATATTGTACATAGTGCAGTTCAAGTTGAATATCCGAGATGGAGTTATTGTTTTGGTAGTGTATGACAGATTCCGATTAATTATGTCGTGTTATTTAAAACAAAATATTTATCTCTTAATAAATGTGCATTCCGAGTTTCAGTGTTGGATAAAAGGAGGATAAAAATGATGTCTTTAATTCCATAAATCTTGCACTTCTGTTCATTATAGGTGAAGTGACTTGCTCAGGGTCACACACAGCGAGTCAGTGGCTGAGCTGAGATTTGAACGAAAACGCGTGTCCCAAAAACGGACCAATCAGCGACTGACACGTCTGAACTTGCTTCTGTGGGCTTTCTGTCCGCTGGGCTACAGGCGAGGCAACAAAAAAGTGCAGTCTGTAACTGCTAAGCCAGTTCAGAAATCCTATTACTTTTTTGTTATAAGAAACTTGCGTTGGGATTTATTTTCTAACAATTAACGTTGGCAACCTTATTACCAAAACGTTTCAACTTGAATCAAATACATTGCTTCTTCTAGACCATTAGGGTGACACAAATACAGAGCAGCAGCCTTTAATAGCGTGGAAAGAACCGAAACAGAACTGTGGTGTTATTAACTCGTTAGGCGCCACTGTCCTCCTTTCAGAATGCAAACTTTTAAAATGAGATTGATTTAGCGGGTGTCAAACTACATAGATACAGCTTGCGTGTAACCCAGATTGGTTTTAACGCCACAGAAAGCCCTGGTATGTAAAATGATTCTTATTTATTTACACTCCTGTGCTGTTGCCTGCAGCTGACTGGGGTAATGTATGCCATGTATCCAAGGGTTCCCTCGTCCAAGGCTGGTTTCACAGAACCCGATTTGACTCTGTTCTTGGATTAGCTAATGGGCTCATATATGAAACCGAAGAAAGAATTGTATTTTTGTAGAAAACTGCCTTTTTGACGCGTAAGTTCTTACCCGTATTTCCCCGATTATAACGGTACACGCCTTTGGTTTCCCACAATGCGGGACAGGCGTTTTAAAGTACTGCCTTTCCAACAAGTATACTACAGAGCAGAAACAGCTGCAAAAAGGAAAAGTCGAGTTATAAATCCGCAGCTGCTGGAAAAGGTAAGGTACAGCGAGTGACTGTTTAGTGAAGCAAAGCGACTTGAGGACAGCGGGCAGAGTCTGCGACACAGCAAAACTCATGCGCTGCGTCGTGTCACCTGGGTGGATTCAAACAAAGTTTGGCAACTTGACACGCTCTTTGTGCTGCTTGAGCAAAATTGTCATACTGTTTCTAAGTGTTGTCAGTGTGTGTTTTTACAAAAGCCACACGGGCAGACTCCAGTGATAACTTGCAGCAGGGAGAGGTTATAGATCAAATAATAAGCATCAATATGGAAAACAACCACCTTAAATGTACGTGCAGCTTGAATTGCTGTAAATAAAGACAGATGTTACTGATTCCGCTGCTGCCAGTAGCAGCACAAGACACCTCAATATCACCACCTTCAGGGCGGGACATCATTTCTTCAAAAGTATTTTTTTTTTTTTACTAGCTGCAGAATTTTGTACTGCTAGAAAGAAAGGATGAACGCTCTACCCAGGTCCGAGCGGATCGCTTACTGGTTTTCAATGGTCACGCTGGTTCAAGAGACTTCACGTTGGTGAGGTGGGTTAATCTATTCAATTAACTACACTGCAGATGAGCACCGATTGCAATCTGAAAGCCGCTGTATCCAGTATGCTGGGAGTTGAGGTCTGGTGAAGCCTGATGTAGAGTCTGGACGGTTCATACCAGATAGAGGGTGACAGACAGGAGGACGAGCACACTCTGCAAAACAGGGTTCTTGTTTTTAGGAGGTCCCTAAACGGCCCCTTTGCTGTAAAATTCCCAAGTTATCCAAAATAAATGCATCATACTGTAGCACGAGCGAATGCTGCTTCATAAAGTAAAATGAAAGCTGCTGAATAATGCTACGTTAATATTGAATTACACACCGGCGCTCTGTAGTTTTCCAGATACTTAACCAAAAAAAAAAAAAAAAAAAAAAAAAAAAAACCTGACAATTGAAAAATGTGATATTTTCGAAATCTAACATGAAATACTGTACTATTATCATGGCTTCCGGCAACATCATATTTTGTATTTTCTTTGATTGCGTGATGTTCAACAAAATATCTAAATTACGTTCCTGTATAGTTTTGTCTCAATTCTACAATTGTAGGTGATTGAGAACATTTGACCACAAATGCACATGAATCTAAATGAATATAATGCGCAACTTGGGCGGGCGTCGACAGCAGCCGTTCACACTATATGAACATAACCCAATACATAACATTTGAATAGGTGACTGTAACAATTCTTAATATATATATAAAGAGAGTGTAGACAGCATATGGGTCAGTGGACTTCTCTACCAATATGGCCGCTCTGGTGGCTTCGCAGTCACCTGGGGTCACGTGACTGTTGTAATCTCGCCGTCGTGCGAGAGGTGGCAGCTCTCGCGAGGCTTCAGTCCGGTCTGTGTGCGGCAGAGGCAGGAAGATGGCGGCGCAGGACGGCGGCTCCGCTCAGCAACTGGCTCTGGGCAACGGCGAGGTGAGAAACAACAGACAGGACGGGACAGGAGTAATACACCGAAGACTACAGTCGCTGTTTTAATTCTAGCGACATTTTGGGGATAAAAAAACCTCTTAAATGAGGCTGTTCGTTGACGTTGCGTCCCTCAGAATTGCCCCCTAGACTCTGCGGATTAAATATGTAAATACAAACCACGCTACAGATATTAACTTGCTTCAATAACACCGGTTTATTTTAATTAGCAGAACTGCCTTTAACTGAATAGCGGGTTAGAAAACACACCCGTCACCCCTCTACGCGTGAGAGCCGGTCCTGTGATTCGCACAATAACTTTAACTCGCCTATTCCGTATTTTAAACACGACAGTCCTCTTGAAATGAGTTTTTAAATCTCCTCACGGTGTCAGCAGCTGTGTTTATTACACCAGCCCCGTTCCCAGACGTCTCAAGCAATTCACAGCAGCGCTGAAGATTGCCAGTGCATGCATTTCGGGTTCAGGTGTATTCGGGTTGACTATTACGAGATTAGCTCAAGATTAGTAGATAGTCTGGAAGCTTTTTTTTTTTTTTTAAGATTCTCAAATTTCAGGCTGTAGCGCAATTTTTTTTGTTCTGGTCAATTGCCTTTTCATGCTTTACCATCGTGAGTCGCAGATAATTGTGTGTGACAGGTTGATGGATTCAGTATTAATGGTAAATACGAGTCTTTTTTTTTTTTTTTTTTTTGTATACAGGGCAAGCTTATTGAAATACAAATGCAAGCTGATGAATTTCCATCTTCGTCTTTTTGTTATTTTTCTGTACAACAGGCAGTCTGTAGCCTGGGGGTGGGGTGGGGTGGGGAGGGTTATTGTATTGTTGTCGGTCTGCAAATAGTGTGGATGGATGCTTTGGCCTAAAATAAGCTAGTTGTTATTTCTTATTAAAAAAATAAAAAGCCACATTTCTTCTGATCAGTAGTGCTGTAAGTAAGGCCGAGTGACAGTTTTACACACCGTCTCTGTAAGGGGGCGGCAGCAGCAGCGTTTGTACTCTGCGAAATGTTGTAGCCATTGTCTGATTTGTAAATGTTTCTTTTTTTTTTTTTTTTTTTTTGTGGCACTGTGTACACGAATATCCCCGTGATTGTGTTTTGTTGAGATGCTGTTTGCTGATAATCGTTAGACTCTTACAATGCCGATAGCAGCCAGTCATTTAAATACTATCCCTGGTTAATTATTACCTGGCATCAGGTTGAACGGGAATGTGATTCGCAGGCCCGTCATGTCTCTTGTGTTTTATATGACCTGCAGTTGAAAGTTCAAACCTTTCTTTGGTGTCAGTTGAGTTTACTGTCGTAAGATCAGCCTTGTGTGTGTGTCTCTTTTCATTTGCAGTGACTTCAGATCAGGCTTGCGCAATGGATAGACTTCCTGGAGCAGTTCATTGTTTGATGTGAGGTGCAAATAGCTAATTAACGATAGAGGGAAAACATTTACTTTCACTGGCTCTGTAAGGTAATAATTACCTTCTGGGCATTGTGGCAGCAAATAATCGCACCAAAAGTAGGGCGTCTGGAATACTCATCTGTCCTGGGTTTCACGTTTAGGAAAACTGTTGAAGCGGATCAGTTTGGTTATCCGCACTTCACACTAGACAGATCAGTTGTCAAGGATATTCTTAATTACAATGCCCGTTGTCCTGAAATTAGTACAGAGATAGTTGGTAACATCGTGACTTTTTATAACTGCTTTGCCCATTTATGAACATACCTTTAATTACAACTGCCCTGTGAGAGGATTCGTGTGTGACAGTTACTGATTTAAGCAAAGGGGGCTTAAAAAGTTGGGCTTTGTTCTGAAGTGCTGTAGCTTGCTGTGGCCTCTGTATGATGAAATAGGCTTCTGTGACAGTTTATAAATGCTCTCGTAGTTTTTGATGTCACAGAAACCCTAGATGGAATTATTTCCCAGTAACTCATCAAAGCCCATCTATTCTGTATATAGATGTGTTTAAGTTCAAAGAGCCAGCTGCCCAGCGTTTTGATGTGTTGTACATGTCTTTCTCAAGGGAGCCTGTGTTTGAATCACAACACTGGAGGTATTTCTAGGTGTTTGACAGCATGATGACTTGTTATTGTTTATATTCAAATCCATGATTTATTCTTGCATAATGGTGTTCTATGTATTGTGACATCATTTTCAGTTATATCTTTAAATCTGTGTTAATTCTAATTAACATTATTTTATATAAACTTATATTTCTATTATCATGCTGGCTCTGAGGATCAGCCTTGATTTGGCCTCCCCAGCACATCAGCGTGCACAACTTTTGAATGAATTGTTTATCTATTTATTTAAATGTTATAAATTTATTGGAATTAATTAGTTCATTCTTTTCTGTTGAGTCCTGCTGGCATAATCACATCCAGTCTATCCATTTACTTTCTACTTTCTTGCATTGGCTAATTTTAGCTGTTCTAATACTACAAACTTTACATCATTCATGTCATGTCCTTGACTGGTGAAGTGCTGTACTATTGGTTCATTCATTTATTTCTAATTAATGAAAGGTGCTTCTGAATTCTTTTATATAAAGTTGTTCCAGTCTCTCCAACATTTTATTTCATCACATTTTTCACAGACTATTCCATAAACAGCATTGCTATTTTTACAGTAGATATTAGTATTTAGTGGACATGTGTTGTTCTTGTGTTTAATTATATTAATTTTTGTCCATGTATTTACACTCTTTACATGTACTAGTGCACGTATTTGTAGAACCTATTCTGTCAATTAATCTTTTATGTTTACTGTGAACTAAAATATCACCTAAATTAGCTGCTTCTTTGAATGCTACAACTGGGGCCTTAAGAAATCCATTTTTCTGAATTATGTAGAATCCACACGTGTTCCCAAATTCTTAGAATTTATCCAGCGTCACTAAAAAAAAAAAAAAAAAGTTTCAAACTCAAACATTTTATGTTCCATTTTCTCTTCAGACCGAAAGATCTTGCCCGGACCCTGTCTGGTTTGATCTTCCACGGTTCAATCACTCGCTTGCTTTAGCAGTTCAGTTTCATCAACGCCCGGCTGATTTTAGATGTGTTTGTTTAACACAGCCTTGTAACACAGGATACTGAAACCTTGCTGGCGAGATTTCCTCTGACCAGAGATCTAGCAGGAGGGCAGTAAATAGATTCTGAAACCCTCTGCATCAGTTCTGCAGCAAAGCTGTCGCATGGATCCGCTTCAAGCAATCATTACGCACGAGGCATCCAGGACTGTTGGAGACCCCTTCTTGAACGCTAAAGTGGCAAATTCCACATGCACCATTTAAAAGTTCCTCACAGTTCTATTTATTCACGCCAGAAAATAAAAAAAAACACATGCTTACATGTTAAGGTAATGTTGATCTAGTGTAGCTTTGTGTTTGAAGGGTTCGTTGGTTTGGTTTGCCTCCACAAGCCCATGTCAGCTGCCGCCACGCTGTTAGGCGTCCCCATGAAACTTGTAAACTCCCACTGCTGTACGTCGATCTTTAGGCTGTGTCGGGGTGGGATACCCGTGGGCTTCACCCGGTTCATTGTGGAAATAGCCTGGAAAACAAAACATAAACAAAAGCACGATCCTGAAATCCTCCTAAACGATCCTCCTTTTCTCTCTGTCCCTGTTACAGGTGAACAGCAATGGAGCTGCACAGGAGCAGCCACCAGCTCAGCCTCCCAACGCCTGGCAGGTCATCAAGGGGGTCCTCTTCAGGTACCACTGCAGCTCCCTTCGCTGTTAAGAACAGGGGCTATGTTTTAAGCCCACTACTAAAAATAAAATCTGTTATTGAATAAAATAACATCCATAAAAATGCCAGTTCATTGTCAAGCATTGCTAGTTTATGAAGGCCTTAAGTACATTTACCAACAAAATTGTGTCTCTGTGGGGAACAGAAAGATTAGTTATTCTTGCTTCTTGCAGGTCAAATGGGAATGAGTGAAGTCTAGGAGATATAGCTAACCTAAGTTGAGAGTTAATTTAGAATTGGCTTCCTGGTACGCGGCAAGATGCATTTAAAATTCAGAAAGCAGCAGCTGCATGCAAATAAACAATTGGACGGGAACTACCGTCTGTTTTGAGGCGCTGCAATTGGGTTTGCTTCTTGTGACATTAATATAGTTCTCTAGCTCAGCACAAGCTCCAGCGTGCTTCAGCTGCTCGTTCCTCGGCTGGCTGAGGCTTTGCTCCAGCATCGAGTCATCCACTTTCACTTCTGGAAGAAAGGCTTTGGAAGTGAAATGAGAAATGGGCTGCTGAGCACCATTTTAAACAGGCAAAGATAATGACTGGGTAACAGGATACAGTACTGAGAGAGGGATGTGCACCTAACTGAATTGAAGAAGCATTCTGGCTGTAAATCTTCGCTCTTAGATACTTTTGCAAGCAGACGTTGTTGTTTTAATTCTGATGTTGTAAATGATACATCTCCTGAATGGTTTGAACACTGCTCACTCTTTCTCTCTCTCTCTCCCTCTCCCGGTAGGATTTTTATCATCTGGGCGATCAGCAGTTGGTTCCGCCGTGGGTCCTCCGCTCCGGATCAAACCAGTCCGACGGGAGCGCCGCAAGTTCCCAGCCGGAACCTCTTCCCCAGGGACACGCTCATGGTAAAGGAACAACAAGTAATCCCAGTGCCAGCCGCGGCATCGCTGCACGCGGGTGAAGAACATGAAGCCAATGGGAAGTGTGTCCCCGTGCATTGTGAAGTCCCTGCTCAGTGGTGCTGGCACAAAGTACACTTTATCTGAGGGGCTGGTGGGAATGTAATGCTAATGTAAGGGCTGCTGACCTTGGTGTGGCCCCATTGATTCACTTTCTTTGTTCTAGGTAATAGTGTTTTCAAGGTATAGCAGTGTTGGAACAGTATAATATAAACCAGGCTGTCAAACATCCCTTTAATCTTGTGACAGACAGACAGACGGATCTTTCCCTTCCTCTTCTGTTTCCCATATCCATTTAAAAAGGGGCTTCCTGTATAATAATTCACACTTTGACACAAATGCCAGTTTAAAGACCTACTTTTTTCTAACCCAGAAGCAGTGGTTGTCCCCTCCAGAGAGTAGCTTTTGGTTTTTAAATGTGTTTGTTGTGTGAAGTTAGAGTAATTGTATACGTTTGAATGTATAGGACTTTATACCCTACTTGATTTTATAAGTTACTTTTATTGAAAGATTAATAATTGAATTGACGTTTGGACATTTTTTCCTTTTGTTAAGCGCTGGATTCATTCTACACTGCCCTCCCAGGTCTGAAAATTAGTAGCAGTTCTCTTTTATCTGTCCGCAGCTAGTCAAGACACTGCATGTATCTCAGGAAGCTTGCTGTTAACACATTTAGAATACTGTTCTTGCTGGAGACGTTGTCCAAGGAGCTCTTAAACATAATAAATACTTGCATACACACACAATCTAGATAAATCCAGCCTCTCAGATAACAGGTGTTCAGCCAGCTAGCTCCACTCTAGCTGTCCCTTTTGCTTGAGCCAATTATCAGCTCAGTCAAGTGTAGGCTATAGTATCTCTGCTTCAGAAAATAAGTATGAAGCTATGCATGTTCATTTTCTCTTGGATAGGGTGTGTAATGGCTACGTCATTTTGGGCTTCAACGATTGCCACATGGAGTGCAAGGCAATAAGACAGTGTCTTGTGGGTATTTTTAAACATCTTGCTTTGAGGCAAGTGCTGATGAAACATGGCTGTGTCATAACATCCTTATACCCTGAAGACTTGCCTTTGATAATGTAGTCTGCTGAAGTCAGATTGCACTTAGATGGGGTTTTTTTGCATATAAAGAGCTGAAGGCAAGGGGTTTATTTTTTGGATACCCTGAGGCTTAATTCCCTGCTCTGCCTAGTGTCTTACTTGCCTAGTCAGTTTCTTATTTATTGCCTAAATAAGCCCAGGCTACAGTAAACAGTGGTCTCCTTCACACTGGCACACAGTGGGCTCTTGTGAAGCGTCTTTGGCGTGGCTGTACCCTTTTTTCTGTTCTTGTTTGAATTCTGTACAAAGCAGAAACATATCTTCTGTTGTAGGTAAACTCCAGTTCCTTTGTTTTATATAGAATGTTTTCCTCCTCAGGTTGTAACCAGTAACACCTGAACTCCACAAACTAACCACAACTTTAAACTGGAAAGCTTCATGAAGGTTGGCCTTGCGTAGGCTGTTATCTGGTTTTGCGTAAGAACATACATTGTACAAAACTTGGCAGCCCTTTGTCCTGTCAGAGCTCGTCTGGTTCCAATGAGCTTACTGGTCTCAGAACTGTTAATTTGGATCTTAAGGATCCCAGTGATTCAGTGACTAGGTAGCCCATTCCATACCCTTGCCACGCAGTGTGAATGCCAAGTCAAAATAAATACCCTCGTCTCTCTGTACCTGATTTTCAAATAACTTTAAGAGCTGTGCTGTTCCAGCTTGCTGCTGTGTGTGGAGTATCTGTAGCTACTGTTTTAAAGATTCAAAACCTTGTTCTGTATTATATCCTCTGTACGTGTTTTTGATTTTTCCCTAGGACCTCCATATTTACATCTCAGAAAGTGAGCACTTTACAGATTTTAACAACACTGAAGCGCTCTTGTGGGGGCAGACAGACCTGGTGTACGGAGACTGGTCGAGCGGTGAAAACGGAGACGGCTGTTACGAACGCTATCAGGAGATAGACATTCCCGAGGTGCGTTCCAAGTGCACTGACGCGCTGCAGTGTAGCTCTGCCATACAGTAGTTCAGGACAGACTCTTTATAACGCATGACACGTTTCTGTAGAGTGTGGCTTCTGTAAAACGCTGCATGTTACATATTTCTGTTGGCAGATTATTGAGACCTCAAATGTGTCCAACCAAAAATGTTTCCAGTAGCTAGCTATTTTAGGAAATTATACCGTTGCATGTTAGGAGATCCCCCCCCCCACTTATTCAAACAAGTAGAACATTATCCTTCTGTTTGTCCTGGCAGAGTGTGAAACAGAATGGGTCTGTGTACATCCATGTCTACTTCACCAAGAGTGGCTTCCACCCAGATCCTAAACGCAAGGGGCAGTACAGACGCCTGGCGACCGTCCACATGTCACGAAGTGAGAGTTTTATTTTTTTTTAACTTGCGTTTATGGGAAAACCCTTTAATCTAAAAAAAAAAAAAAATCAACATTTCTATTCATTATCTAAACTGCGATGGAGCTAAATACTACAACAGCTCCTTTTAAAATCACGATAAGCAATGGCCCACTCTACATGCGGTAAAGCTGCATGTTGGTATTCATAGCCTTAACACAAAGGGATCAATTTTAAACTGTCCTTGAAATCAGTGGATCGTTTGAGCCAGTCGTTCTGTTTTTGCACACAGGTTAATTAACCCGAAATTGTTAGTGTTAGTCGCTGAAATATATAGAGGGTATCCATACATCTGCACACTACTGTAAATAATAAGCAAATTGTGTGTTTGTTTGGTTTTTTTGTTTCTCAGTGCTGAATAAATACAAACGCAAAAGATTTCTGAAAACAAAGAACCTGCTCACGGGGGAGACTGAAACGGATCCCGAGATAATTAAGGTATTTATATCGTGCAACACTTGGCTTACAAAAGCGCATCAGAAGTTGTGAAGACTGATTGAATATTCAGTGATGTTCGTCTTGCATTTTCGGGAATTAGTATAGACTCCTGTGGCATTGCAGTGTCACCCATTCCAGTTAATATGTCCTTGTTTAGCCACAGTGTAGTGATTACAAGCTCAGGTGTGTCTTATTAAACTCACAGTAAAACCAGGAATGAATCAAACTGCTTTGCAATGGGAGTCTTGTTTCCATCCCTGCATGTACATGAAAACTGCATTCTCAGGATACCATGAAATGTATTTATCAGTGATTAACCCTTAGTGGTCCATTTATTCAGTGCTTGTCAGGCATGCTGAAACACGTGCTGTTAAATATATATTTTTTTTCAGAGTAAAACAGGTTTTAAAAGGCATTGAATCGCAAAAGGACATTCAGTACTGCATCTCCACATACACTTTTTCTGTTTCTAGCGTGCTGAGGATTACGGTCCAGTTGAGGTAATCTCTCACTGGCATCCCAACGTGACTGTAAGCATGGTGGATGATCACACAGCCTGGGTGAAGGGAGCCGTGCCTCCTCCTCTAGATCAGTGTAAGAATAAGCGCTCCTTTACTGGAACCACGTACGTTACGTTTTTACTTAAATTAAATTTCATTCCAGGCTGCAGCATTTTGTTTAACAGGTTGACTTTTACTACAAAGGCCACTCTTCTGACTCGTGTACGCCTTTTGCTCTTTGGGTAGATGTGAAGTTTGACGCAGTAAGTGGCGACTACTTCCCTATTGTGTATTTCAACGACTACTGGAACCTGCAGAAGGATTACTTCCCCATCAACGAAACGGTGGAGAAGCTGCCCCTGAGGCTTGTGTACTGCCCGCTGTCTCTGTGGCGCTGGCAGCTGTACACCGCTCAGAGCACCAAGTCTCCCTGGAACTTCCTGGGGGAGGACTTGTACGAGCAGTCCGACGAGGACCAGGACTCTGTCAAGGTCGGTACAAGACACTAGAGGTTTCTGTGTGTTACTCGAATACACAAAATGTATAAATGATTACAGTGAAGTGCCTCACGCTCGCTGAAGATAATGCTTGCTATACATAATACCAAAATACATAATGTGTAACAAAATAACAGTGCTATTTCACAGTGCTTCAGTAAGTAGCTCTTTTTATTAGCGGAGTAGAAGACAAGCAAAGTGTGGATGTTACTGTTTGTGTACTTTGGTCCCCAAACAAAACTTGCTTCATATATAAAAAAAAAAGTTCAAATCGGACTGGAATTTTTCTAAGCGTATTTATTGACTGCAGTCTCGTTCGTGTTCAGTTTTAGTATCTGTTTCCTTATTCATATTAACAGCGGTTTAGTATAAATATTGATACCATCGCCGCCGCCGAGACTGCATTGTGTGATAGCGCAGGTTTAACAATTGAGAATGGGTTTGCCCGACCACTGGTGTTCAACAGCCACCTCCACTCTCAAAATAAAGTGCAGTTCTGTGGTTTTGATCTGTTTTTGTAACGCAGTGGATCGACTGAGGTAAATGGTGACTCTTTCAGGTGGCTCTCCTGGAAACAAATCCTTATCTTCTGGGGGTGACGATCGTTGTGTCAATCGTGCACAGCGTCTTCGAGTTCCTGGCCTTCAAGAATGGTATTCATATTGATTATAAAGCAGAACAGTGACTAGTAGCAAGTTTACCAAACGATACCTGCAGACATGGCATTAATCAGTGTAAAATGTGACGTGGTACAAACTATGTATTTATTAAATGCATGTTTTTGAGGCCACTCACACAAAGGGAGGATTTGTCTAAATATATTTATCCTTCATGACTGCGAATCAATGCTAAAGTGTCTGTTCTCCTGTTCAAAATAGTGTCATTAAATTCATGATTGTGTGTGTCCCAGACAGCTGGATACAACTCATCCTAAGCTTATCTAGACATTCTCTTGTGCTATTGTGAAAGACTGGGTGAACTGTCACCATTTTGAAATGACAGGCGCGTGTGTGAGGTGTGTCGGTGCGTTCTCTCTTCAGATATCCAGTTCTGGAACAGTCGGCAGTCTATGGAGGGGCTCTCCGTGCGCTCAGTGTTCTTCGGGGTCTTCCAGTCCCTCATCGTGCTTCTCTACATCCTCGACAACGAGACCAACTTCGTGGTCCAGGTCAGCATCTTCATCGGTCTGCTCATCGACTTCTGGAAGATCACCAAGGTTGTGGACGTCAGGGTAAGCAGGGGGGGTGAAGAGAGAGGGAACTCCTCAAAATGTTGCACTGTAAACGGAATTAGAAATCGACAGAGTGGTGTCCTGCTTTTCCGGCAGTGATACCGAAAGCGTGCTTTACAGTACCCGCTGAGGTCTCGCGATACTGCTGCAGGCAGGCAAGGTTTTTGGTTGAGTGTGTTTCAGGAATGACCAGACGCTGCCGATGTGTCTGAAATGCATATGCTCCGTTTATCAATCCTATTGAAGCTCAGGGATGTGATGTTTACTGAATATGGATTTGTTGATTTTATTTTTTTTATTTGAAACATTCTTCGCGCTTCAAAACAATGTTTATTCAATAATTGGTTTAAAAGAGTATAAACCAGTTCAACCGTGTTTTATGTCGGGAGGGTACGTTTGCACCACCTGCTGGAGTTTTGTGTTTTCACAAGCAATGCTTTGTTTGGTTTTTAAGTGTCCGGCAGTTTGTCACGTCATGGTAGCCCCGTCTCCATGATATTCAAGTGCCCAGTACTGGAGTCCTGATCTATCGTGTATAGATGTTCTCCCTTGCGTAGTACATACAGCACAATCCTGCAGTTAGAATACAATAACACTTTATTAGCAGCTCACAAATAGTCTTATTTTTGTGTGTGTTGTTATGTTGTGTAGGGTGTCTGCTAACAAATCATTTTGCTCAGTTGAGTAGCCAGTACTGCAGATGACAACTCGTGCGGTCCCCCTCAGGGGTATCCTCCAGTACATTTGAAAATGAAATCTAGTGATGCTGCTGTTTGTCTCCTGAACAGCTGGACAGAGAAAACAGAGTAGCAGGAATATTCCCACGCTTGACTTTCAACGACAAATCAACGTATGTGCAGTCTTCTACCAAAATGTACGATGCTGTAAGTGTGACCTGCGTGGTTTTTTTTTTTTTTTTTTGTGTGTGTTTTAATGAAAATTACAAATGATGTTGATTGCGTGTTTTTGCATTGTGTCATTAACTGCACCCTGCATTTTGCGTTCCCTTTTTCTATTTGTGCTGGAAGCATGCCGTGAAATCCAGTTTAATTGCATTGCATTCCTTTTCAGATGGCGTTTAGGTACCTGTCCTGGCTTCTCTACCCCTTGCTTGGCTGCTATGCTGTCTACAGTTTGTTGTACAATGAGCACAAAAGCTGGTACTCGTGGGTGCTGGGCTTGCTCTATGGCTTTTTGCTAACCTTTGGTAAATATCCTCTTACGTTTTCTGTAGTAATTAATAATGAAGACTGATTGAGCTGAATTTGCTGAAACCCGATACGGAATCTGAGTCATTTGTGGCTCTATTGGGAGCTTCTGCAGTTTGGCTTTTGTCCACTAGGTGTTGCTATTGACCCAAAAAACTGCAGTATTTAAATCAGGGCTTCTCAAACTCGGTCCTGTGGACCCCCTGTGGCTGCTGGCTTTCAATTACTGAACTCGACCCTTAATCGAACTGATAATTTGCTTAATTAGAGCTTTGTACTTGTTTTCAGCTCTTAAACAGTTGCCGTTCAAGTTATTATAAAATGTTACAGCTAACTTGAAATACGCAGGTGTTCATAAACTGTGATAACATTATGATGCGCGAAAATAAAGATGCAACATTAATTTATTAATTAATGCTAGTCGAGTAATGTGGAAAGTAATTTCAAGTTGCCCGTATTAAACTTGTGTGATTTGTATGTGTTTCCTAGGGTTCATCACAATGACCCCACAGCTGTTCATTAACTACAAGATGAAGTCAGTGGCTCACCTCCCCTGGAGGATGCTCACGTACAAAGCACTGAACACCTTCATTGACGACCTCTTTGCCTTCGTCATCAAGATGCCCATGATGTACAGAATAGGCTGCCTCCGAGATGGTGAGCGCCCTGCCTGCTCCCTGGAGACATCTGTCTTGTTAGTCTCTGGAAGTCTCCTCACTGCTTGTAAGAACATAAGAACATAAGAAAGTTTACAAACGAGAGGAGGCCATTCGGCCCATCTTGCTCGTTTGGTTGTTAGTAGCTTATTGATCCCAAAATCTCATCAAGCAGCTTCTTGAAGGATCCCAGGGTGTCAGCTTCAACAACATGACTGGGGAGTTGATTCCAGACCCTCACAATTCTCTGTGTAAAAAAGTGTCTCCTATTTTCTGTTCTGAATGCCCCTTTTTCTAAACTCCATTTGTGACCCCTGGTCCTTGTTTCTTTTTTCAGGCTGAAAAAGTCCCTTGCGTCCACACTGTCAATACCTTTTAGAATTTTGAATGCTTGAATTAGGTCGCCACGTAGTCTTCTTTGTTCAAGACTGAACAGATTCAATTCTTTTAGCCTGTCTGCATATGACATGCCTTTTAAGCCCGGAATAATTCTGGTCGCTCTTCTTTGCACTCTTTCTAGAGCAGCAATATCTTTTTTATAGCGAGGTGACCAGAACTGCACACAATATTCAAGATGAGGTCTTACAAGTGCATTGTACAGTTTTAACATTACTTCCTTCCCTTGATTTAAATTCAACACTTTTCACAATGTATCCGAGTATCTTGTTAGCCTTTTTTATAGCTTCCCCACATTGCCTAGATGAAGACATTTCTGAGTCAACAAAAACTCCTAGGTCTTTTTCATAGATTCCTTCTCCAATTTCAATATCTCCCATATGATATTTATAATGTACATTTTTATTTCCTGCGTGCAGTACCTTACACTTTTCTCTATTAAATGTCATTTGCCATGTATCTGCCCAGTTCTGAATCTTGTCTAGATCATTTTGAATGACCTTTGCTGCTGCAACAGTGTTTGCCACTCCTCCTACTTTTGTGTCGTCTGCAAATTTAACAAGTTTGCTTACTATACCAGAATCTAAATCATTAATGTAGATTAGGAATAGCAGAGGACCTAATACTGATCCCTGTGGTACACCGCTGGTTACCACACTCCATTCTGAGGTTTTTCCTCTAATCAGTACTTTCTGTTTTCTACATGTTAACCACTCCCTAATCCATGTACATGTGCTTCCTTGAATCCCAACTGCGTTCAGTTTGAGAATTAATCTTTTGTGCGGGACTTTGTCAAAAGCTTTCTGGAAATCTAAATAAACCATATCATATGCTTTGCAATTATCCATTATCGATGTTGCATCCTCAAAAAAATCAAGCAAGTTAGTTAGGCACGATCTCCCTTTCCTAAAACCATGTTGACTGTCTCCCAGTACTCTGTTACCATATAGGTAATTTTCCATTTTGGCTCTTATTATAGTTTCCATAAGTTTGCATATAATAGAAGTCAGGCTTACTGGTCTGTAGTTACCTGGTTCAGTTTTGTTTCCCTTTTTGTGGATCGGTATTACGTTTGCAATTTTCCAGTCTGTCGGTACCACCCCTGTGTCAAGAGACTGCTGCATGATCTTGGTTAGCTTAGCTCCTGCCGTTATCGAAAGGGCAGATTGACCCCCGACCCAAATGATTTTTGCCCACAGAATCATGTTCATGAAAGTTGGTATGTGTGTTGTTTTCTCATTTTTTTTGGAACTGCAGGCGAAAACACTCCAATGCTTGTTTCTGTAAATATAGCCAGGAGTGTGTATATTCAAGGCTTGTCTAGTTAAACTTTAGGAATACACCAAAGTCGTCTTTGCCAGCTTCTATGGTAAAAATCGTATGTTGTATTTCGTGAGTTTTCAATGTTCCCTGTTTCTCTCCCAAACAGATGTAGTGTTTTTCATTTACCTGTATCAGCGCTGGATATACAGAGTGGACCCGACTCGAATGAACGAGTTTGGAACGAGTGGCGAGGAACCCGGGCAGATTGCTGGCACAGAGAGTGAATCTGCAGCAGCAGCAATAACAGACAAACCAGACGGGCAGAAGAAGAACGACTAGCAGTCCTGCTTCACGAAAGAATTCAAACCAAGAGTCAGGGGTGATAACAGGGAATGGGCAGAAAACAAAGCAACAGCTTCTGAGATCTGGGATCGGACTTCGTATATATATATATATATATATATATATATATATATATATATATATAGATATATATATAAATATTCCAGTTAACTTCTGTGTTTTATTTGGTGAAGTAAAAATGTGACCTACTGTTTTTTGTTTGGGGTGGGGGTGGGTACAGCACACAAAGGTCGGTTTTTAAAGAGTAGACACTTCATTATTACGCCAAATCAGTGTGAATTCCATGCCGTTGTGTCGAATGTTGTGTCATCTGCGACAGCGGTCTAACAACACTTAAGGTTTGCAACACTCTTACAACACATGGGCCACCTTCTCAAAAACCCCAAACTAAGACTGCCATTTTAGTACCCGGTGGAAGAATTTCCCGGGGGGGACGGTATGGATCAAGCCTTGATGTTTGGAATAACGAACCAAGTTTGAACTACAAACCTTAATTGCTTGGCGAAAACCGATTTTATAGCTAATGAATTCCCTGCTGCCAAGCGGTTTCTGTTATATGTGCCGGAATTGTACAGAATCAGTGCTTGTATGTGAACTATACAGGTGTCCATTGTTTAACAATAGTTGATGTGGCATAATAATTCATTACCCAGACCGATAATTTAGAACGGTCTTGACACTTAAAATATGTGTTTAAAAAAGTAATAATCTGCTTTTGTTTCTATGCGTTTTTTTTTTTTTTTTGATTCTCCTGTGGTCTCAACTTTGGTTTGTTTTGCAAATGTTTTTTTTTTTTTTTTTTTCTAAATAGAATCCATCAGTCTTGAATTATAAGAAGGCCCTTTCGTGGATAGAAACACTGCAAAACATTGAACGTAACAGTGAGCAATAAAAAAAAAACAAACATCAGAATTCAATCAATGAAACGGTCCAATAGTAAAACGACGAGACTGAGTCAGAACTTCATTCTGATGTTGGGTTTTCAGTCTTGTTTTAAAAGCAGCAGCAGGGGCTTCCCTTGCAGAACTAGGCAGGTCAATCCATAATGTAGGGGCTTTATAGCTGAATGCTCTACTGCCTGTTTACTTTTTAATTATAGGAACAATAAGTAGCCAGGCATCCTGCGATCCGAGGGAACGTCTCGGAACATATGGGGTTCAAAGATCATTCAAGTAAGATAGGTCTTATTTAAAGTCTAAAGTGAAAGATTGCTCCTAAACCAGGCAGGAAGCCAGTGCAGAGATTCCAGCACAGGGGTAATGTGTTCTTGTCTCTTAGCCCCTGTTAACTTTAGCAGCAGCGTTTTGTACAGGTTGCAGATGGGAAATAACATGACTACGCGTACCAGAGAATAGGGCGTTACAGTAATCCTAGAAGATACGAAGCATGCATCAGTCTCTGTCAATTTGGAGATCTTTCGTAGATGAAAAAAATATATAATTTAGTAACATTTCTAATGTGCGCTCAAAAGAAAGATCTGGGTCAAAGATCACACCTAAATCTCTAATTTCATCCCCGATTTCAGGCGTAGCCCCCAAAGAAGAGATCAGATAAATGTATGCTTCATTGCATCTGACAGCCCAGAATCTTTACTTCTGTTTTATCGGTACACATCTTTCAACAAGGTGAATTTACTATTTACTTGACTAAGTTTTTGTTTTTTTTCTTTTAAGCATAAGTCCGACCGGACACTACCCTAATGCGAATGCAATTAATTACAGACAGCAAGGTGCATGGATTGGTGAATCTGTGGATGTTATCCACAGGCTTGTGTAATGCAATTTAACACCCAACTTTCAAATTCGTACACCTGAGCTTCAGAAGAATGTCGCTTTTAAAAGTCCTGTTCTGTGCATCCTCGTTTTGTTATTGTCTGTAAAATAGCGGTCATGTGATTAAGCAGAGCCCTGCGCTTCTTCGTGTGTACCAGAATATCAAATTAATAGACAGGCCAGCCATTCACGTGAAACACTGTGCTGGCTGACTGTGAATCCAGGGGGGGTCACAATGAGAGGAATACCACTGACATTAAAAATAAAATAAAAAAGATTAGAATTCCTAATTATGCACATGTACTGTAGTAAGATTATTTACATCTAGAATACAGTTTCTGTTTTAAATCTTGGCAGGCGACAAACTATAGAAATATACTGTTTGCAGTTATTTATATGTTGGGTTCTGCAGACGTCCTTTCAGCAGACCTCGTAAAGCACGTTACTACAGCTTCACGAGCAGAAAACAACGATAAAAAAAATAAGTCTTCGCTATTCAGAAATGTGCGACTGTGGTGAACCAAAGGGTTTTTCCTAGGCGGAGGGTGGGACTCGAAATGCCGGGACCCCCTTGCGCTGAAGGATAGCGCCGATACCGCTGTACAGAAAAAGCCGGCTCACTTGCGGGGGCAGACATCGGCTTATGTCTTCATTAGGGGTAAGATGCATGACTACCTGTGTGACCGGTCCCCTGCTGTGATTTTTCAATCTCCACACTGGAGTTAAATAAAGTTTATACCGCCTGTGGCCGCCTTATTCCCTGTGCTTCAGATTAGCTTCCAAGCTCTGACCTCCCTCCCCTGCTCCCAGGCTGGCCACGAAAGCCAGGTGGATCCCAGGACGGGAAGTATTGTAACAAAAACAAGAAACAACACCATTTAAAAATAAATAAATAGAAAGAAGAAAAAGCGAAGAGCTGAGTGATATTGAAGCCAATCAGTCATTGCTGAAAAATATTAAATTATTTCATGCAGCGCATTCACTGGGGGGTCGAACAGCATGACACCGTTACTGCAAAGCACGGTGCTTTTGCAAAAAAAAAGTAAAACAATGTTGTAGTTCTTGCTTTACCACGAGGTGGCGATGTTTCCCACAATTAGGAATTTCCAAATCTGCAAATTAGCGTGGTCAGGCGCGTCAATGCTGCAGTATATCAGGATCTTGTTAGTAGGATAACAATTAATGAATCTTTCTTAAAACATAGACTTAAAAAAAATGGCTTTACATTAAATAAAAAATTGGTTCAAACGCATGTCCTCTTAAAAACAAAAGTCATTTCTGCTGTAGCTGTCCAAACCAGTGAATCGCAATGCAAGGTGAATGCTGTGAGACGTGCGGGAAACACGCATTTTGCAAGAATGTCGTTTTAATACCGCATCGGCTTTGTTTTTTTTGTTTTTTTAGTAAGCACGCCTACAGCACACAATGCATTTCCAAACGCAGTCTTGATAAAAGGTTATTTTAATAACTATGATAATCGCAAATGCTAGTACTGCTCTACACAGTTCGAGTTTTCAAGATTTGTTTAGCATTGCTATTAATTTAAATCAAGTTTACAAACCCCTTTTTCAACTAGTTCAGAAAAAAAGGCTATACGTTTATTTCAAATAACTTTTTTGGGGTTCAGAGTCGTTTGGAAACCGAGAACCCCAATCCGCCGACCTTCTCCGTGACGTAGCGTGAACCGTGCGCTCTCATTGGCCGGCTCCCGTTCAACGCCCATTTCTCTCGGTCAAGATGGCTTCTCCGGCGAGTCTGTTGCGGTGTTTGCGACCTGTCACCCTCGCTTTTAAAACGGGCGGTCACGGTAACGGGGTGCTTTCGGGATCTCCTCGGCGCACGATCGGGGTGCGCACACCCGGGCGGGTTTACAGCTCCCGGAGCAGCCTGTACCAGCATGCCCGGGAGGGATACAGCGACAGACCCGATTTGGACATGCAGTATGTGTGCAGACGTACGGAGGAGGTGATCAGAAACGTGGAGCTCCGAAAAGGGGAGCTGGGGAAGCAGGACGTGCTGGAAATAGTACGGGAGTTACTTTTCATTGTGTTATTATCGACGTGCTTGATTACCCGAGCACGTACTCTTAACAGAACCGCTGTCTGATAAACACGCACAATACAGTACTGTATATCACTTTTCTATTTGCGAGAATACGAAATCTATACCCACGGTTTAGTTAGACTGTAGCCATCGCTGTGCTTGTGTGTGATTTAACTGTGCAAAACTACAGATCAGGAAATTATTCAATTTATCCTCCTCCCCCCATCTCTCCCTCCTCCTCCCCCATCTCTCTCCCCATCTCTCCCTCTCTCTCAAGTGTATGTGTTTAACCATTATCAAGGGAGTCCTGGCAGGAGAAGGCAGCCAGAAATAACATAAAATCTCTCTCGCCCCCCCCCTCCCCCCCATCTCTCCGGTAGGTGTCCTTGTGGCAGGAGCTCCAGTCAGTACAGTCCGATATCGCCCGGCTGGAGCTGCAGAAGCAAGATGTCAGTGAGCGAGTGAAGGCTCTTGTGGTGAGTGCGGAGTGGAACGAAGGCGTTGCCTGGAGCATCAAAGCCCCGTCCCTCGCTGCCTTCCACCCCTCCTCAAGACCCCCCTGTTTATCCTGCGCTTATAGATCTCTGATCCGCCCCTCCTGCTCTGCTCTGGACTCCCCTGACCTCAGCACCACGTCATGGGATCCTCAGCTGACGCGCTATCCTTAAACTGTTGCCCTGCTGATCTGTCACTGCAGACATAACTGGCTGTAATCCGAACTTGTTGTATCCTAGTTCATACTGTATTCCAGAGCTGTGTTTCAATATGAATCTTGCATTGTAATCCTGTACCAGCTGCAAGTCACCTTGGATAAAGGTGTCTGGCAAATCAATAATAATAATAATAATAATAATAATAATAATAATAATAATTCTGCAGGGATGGGAATCAGACTCCTGTTGCACAGCAGTGTGATCCACTCCAGGCTTTACTACCAGCTTGATCAGCCCCCAGTGTGTCTAGATCAGGTGTGTCCTATTATTAAACTCATAGTGAAACCAGGACTGGATCAAAGTGCTATGCAGTGGGAGTCCGATTCCATCCCTGTACTGCTGGGAGTATAGATGATAATGAGGCGTTTTCCAAGAGTCTGAGGGTACTCGGAAAGCGAGTGAACGCGGGTCCCCTTTCCTTTTAACGAAGGAGTCGTTTAGCAGACGCTTTTATCCAACGTGACTTTGAGAGACTGCTGTAGAGTCTCATCCCAATTCTCTGTCCAATCGAAATGATCTGTCTAGAGTCTTTTAAGTGGTGCAGCATTGCAGATGTTAGTACAAATAGATGTATATTTATAGAATATCTTTTTTTTTTTTTATGTTTCAGGAGCGTCATGACAAAAAGCTTCTCCCGACAGTGAGTGTTGTTTTAATGTCTGTTTTAAAGCTGTGTGGCGTTTGCAGTTTAGTCTGTTGTATAATCTGGGATCAAGCTGCAGTGTGCTCTGAGATCCACCAGGTGGTAGTGCGGGACTGTTTACAAAACGCTCGCTATGCAAAATGAGAAGTAACGGAGGGCATCTCTCCCTTCTCTCTCCTCTCCCTTCTCCTCCCTCTCCTCTCCCTTCTCTCTCCTCTTCCCAGCTCCTGGAGTACCAGGTCTTGCGGACGGAGGGGAGGTCAATTCGGCAGCGTTTGAATGACCTGCACCCCCGAGAGAGAGAGCTGGACGAGAGCTTCTACACACGGGCACTGAGACTGCCCAACCGTACCCACCC
Source organism: Polyodon spathula (assembly GCF_017654505.1). Lineage (NCBI taxonomy): Eukaryota > Metazoa > Chordata > Actinopteri > Acipenseriformes > Polyodontidae > Polyodon > Polyodon spathula. The sequence continues at coordinate 2,993,384 of NC_054573.1, read as the reverse complement.
CCACACTGTGAGAGACACAGAGACTGCCCAACCGTACCCACCCCCACACTGTGAGAGACACAGAGACTGCCCAACCGTACCCACCCCCACACTGTGAGAGACACAGAGACTGCCCAACCGTACCCACCCCCACACTGTGAGAGACACAGAGACTGCCCAACCGTACCCACCCCCACACTGTGAGAGACACAGAGACTGCCCAACCGTACCCACCCCCACACTGTGAGAGACACAGAGACTGCCCAACCGTACCCACCCCCACACTGTGAGAGACACAGAGACACAGAGACTGTACACACAGAGACTGTACACACACAACCACACACACACACCACACACCCCTGCACTGTGAGAGACACAGAGACACAGAGACTGCACAACCACACACACACACACACACACCCCCCCTCGTTCTCCTTTGTGAGACACAGAGACACAGAGACTGTGTGTGTTTGTGTGGGGGACGTGACACACCTGTGTCTCTGTGTCTCTGACACTGTGAGACTGACTGTGTGTCTCTGACGAGACTGACACAACACAACACACACACACACACACACCCCTGCACTGTGAGAGACACAGAGACACAGAGACTGCACAACCACACACACACACACACCCCTGCACTGTGAGAGACACAGAGACACAGAGACTGCACAACCACACACACACACACACACCCCTGCACTGTGAGAGACACAGAGACACACAGACTGCACAACCACACACACACACACACACCCCTGCACTGTGAGAGACACAGAGACACAGAGACTGCACAACCACACACACACACACACACCCCTGCACTGTGAGAGACACAGAGACACAGAGACTGCACAACCACACACACACACACACCCCTGCACTGTGAGAGACACAGAGACACAGAGACTGCACAACCACACACACACACACACCCCTGCACACACACACACAGACTGCACAACCACACACACACACACACACACACCCCTGCACTGTGAGAGACACAGAGACACAGAACTGCACAACACACACACACACACACACCCCTGCACTGTGAGAGACACAGAGACACACACTGCACAACACACACACACACACACCCCTGCACTGTGACACACACAGAGACACAGAGACTGCACAACCACACACACACACACACACCCCTGCACTGTGAGAGACACAGAGACACAGAGACTGCACAACCACACACACACACACACACCCCTGCACTGTGAGAGACACAGAGACACAGAGACTGCACAACCACACACACACACACACCCCTGCACTGTGAGAGACACAGAGACACAGAGACTGCACAACCACACACACACACACACCCCTGCACTGTGAGAGACACAGAGACACAGAGACTGCACAACCACACACACACACACACACCCCTGCACTGTGAGAGACACAGAGACACAGAGACTGCACAACCACACACACACACACACACACCCCTGCACTGTGAGAGACACAGAGACTGCACAACCACAACCACACACACACACACACCCCTGCACTGTGAGAGACACAGAGACACAGAGACTGCACAACCACACACACACACACACACCTGCACTGTGAGAGACACAGAGACACAGAGACTGCACAACCACACACACACACACACACCCCTGCACTGTGAGAGACACAGAGACACAGCACCCACACACATGTTCATATAGTTATTAATATTATTATTGTTATTTTTTTAATTATGATTGGCCGAGGGCATTGACAATTTAACCAGAGCCCCGCCCCTCTTTTCCATTTCAGCCAATCGGAGACGAGAGTCAGGCACGGCTGGTCGAGACATTCGGACAGAAGGCCGGTAAGGAGGAAACAAAAGCCAAGGGCTAAATTATACCGAATCCCGTGGTACTGTGCTGTCACTGCGGGCTGCAGTACCGGTGGGGTCTGCCTGCTCTGAATTGAAGCAAGCATGCTGGGCGCTGCGCTGTGCAGGGGGAACGTACGACAGCCAGTTCTACATTACTCTTGTTCTGTTTTTTTAGATTTCGACTTTAAGATTAAGGGCCATTTGGAAATTGGAGAGGACCTGGATATAATCAGACAAAGGTGAGTTATTATCACTGGAAGGGTAGCCAGAAAATCACATTACCTCTCGGTAAAACCACTAGAGCCACACTGCCTCCCAGCCCCTTCTCAGCTCTAGCCACTAGAGCCACACTACTTCCCTCCCTCCCCTCAGCTCCTAACCACTAGAGCCACACTGCTTCCCTCCCTCCCAGTCCCTCCTCAGCACCACTAGAGCCACACTGCTTCCCTCCCTCCCAGTCCCTCCTCAGCTCCACTAGAGCCACACTGCTTCCCTCCCTCCCAGTCCCTCCTCAGCTCCACTAGAGCCACACTGCTTCCCTCCCTCCCAGTCCCTCCTCGGCTCTCAGCCCTGGGCTGCACCCTCCCTGATAGTTCCTCGGCTCGTTAGCTGGTTTAAACCTCGTCATTGTATGCATTCAGTTCTGTTTTTTTGTAAATTTTTCAGGAGCTTTTTGTGTTTATCAAGCACTGACCCACAGGCAGATTCAGTGAGCTTATTACAAACCAACAAACACATTGCGCACCACTAGAGGGCGCCCAGGGCATCATGCTGCACCTTTTAATGGCTGTTCATCTCGATCGCTCGCTTGCTTCCATTGGCAGACCTTCTGCTTGTTTGTAGAGAAGGATAGAGAAGGAATTGGATTTTGATTTTGAGTTTGAACTGACCTGACGCTGACTGCTGACAGGGTTTAGCTGTGAATTGTGAATAAGGGAATGGAGGGATCTCAAGAGTGCTGTCTCTAACCATGCACCTCTCTTCCCTTTCTCCTCCCCCTCTCTCCTCTGCCTCTCCTCTCTCCTCTCCCTCTCCTCTCTGCCTCTCTCTCCTCTCCCTCTCTCTTCTCTCCTCTCCCCAGGCGCCTGGCTCATGTTTCAGGTCACAGGTCCTATTACCTGCGGGGGGCCGGTGCTCAGCTGCAGTACGCCCTGCAGAGCTTCGTACTGGACAAGCTGCTCAGAAAGGTAGGGTCTGTCCAGCCCCGAGACCCCGTCCCCCCACACCCCGAGACACTGAGGAGAAAATGTCTGTGCTGTGTCTCTTTGATTCTGAACTGTCTCTCCCTCTCTGTCTCTCAGGGTTTTATTCCAATGGCAGTCCCAGACATGCTCAGGGGAGCTGTGTTTGTAAGTACCTTGAATTTCAAAGGTGTTGTTGTTATTTGTAGACATTTTAAAACAGTGTGTGTTAGATAGATAGGAAACTGAACATGGGGCAGCTGTACACACAGTCACTGCAGGGCTCTCTCACTCTGTGTGGGAAGGCTGTGGGATGGGGTTGGGGTTGGCTTGTGTTTGCTCTGGTCTGAAGCCCGGTTCTCCTCTCTGTCTGTGTGGGAAGGCTGTGGGATGGGGTTGGGTTGGCTTGTGTTTGCTCTGCTCTGAAGCCCGGTTCTCCTCTCTCTCTGTAGGAAGGCTGTGGGATGCAGCCCCACTCTCATTCCTCCCAGGTCTATGCGCTCGACTCCTCCAGGTTCCCTGATCTCAACCTGGCCGGCACGGGGGAGGTTGGCATTGCAGGTACCCAGAGGAGCGCTCTCCAACACGGACAGCGCTGAGCAGGACAGCCGGGCGTCGCTGGAGCTGAAATCAAGTCAGCCCGGCCCTGGCTTCACAATAGAACAGCAGCACAGTGTGCTAGTCATTAGAAAGTCCATCAATATGATCAGAGGCAGCCATTAAACACGTAGGAACACATTATAAGAGACCCCCAGCACAGCACAGAGTAACTGATATAAAACTGAGGTACAGGGAGAGGGGAGAGAGAGGCTCTGTCACACAAAGAGAATGAAACGCACGCTCAACACGATCGAAGGCAGGCACCACACCCTTGTAGATGAGCTGGTTGTATGGGAGAGAGGATCTGGGGTTGGATTCCTCAGCTGATCTTGTGGGAGATAGGCTGGCAGAGCTGTTAGGGTTTCTCGGATTTGTGATGTTGATTTATTTCTGTTTTCAGGATATTTTATGGACCACGCAGTGAACATCAAGGACTTGCCGGTCAGGTAACTGCAGTCCTTCAGTAATTTAGCGATTCTTTACTTCTGTACAGCAGGGTTTCTGTACAGCAGGGTTTCTATACAGCAGGGTTTCTGTACAGCAGGGTTTCTGTACAGCAGGGTTTCTGTACAGCAGGGTTTCTGTACAGCAGGGTTTCTGTATAGCAGGGTTCTATACAGCAGAGTTTCTTGTAGTTATTTGGTAGCATCGCTGGTGGTTCACTGTCTTGTCTTCAAATGACTGCTGTTGAGAGTGATTGATTTAAATGTAAGAAATCTGTGTAAGTATCGTGATTGATCCCCCTCATCACTCTCCCTGTTGCCCCCCCCCCCCCCCCCCCTCCCCGCTTCTCTCTCAGGACAGTGTGCTCCAGTACCTGCTACAGAGCTGAGACAGACACTGGACGGGAAGCTTGGGGCCTGTACAGGGTGCACCACTTCAACAAGGTGTGTGCGCGGGGCTGCAGCAAGCCGTGTCTGTGTGGGTCTCGGGTGGAGGGGGGTGTGGGTGTTGTTGTGTTGTATTGAGTCGTGTCTCTCAGGTGGAGATGTGTGTGTTGTGTGTCTCTCAGGTGGAGATGTGTGTGTTGTGTTGTGTCTCCTTCAGGTGGAGATGTGTGTGTTGTGTCTCCTTCAGGTGGAGATGTGTGTGTTGTGTCTCTCAGGTGGAGATGTGTGTGTTGCGTTGAGTCGTGTCTCTCAGGTGGAGATGTGTGTGTTGTCTCTCTCTCTCTCAGGTGGAGATGTGTGTGTTGTCTCTCTCTCTCTCAGGTGGAGATGTGTGTGTTGTGTTGAGTCGTGTCTCTCAGGTGGAGATGTGTGTGTTGTGTCTCTCAGGTGGAGATGTGTGTGTTGTCTCTCTCTCTCTCAGGTGGAGATGTGTGTGTTGTATTGAGTCGTGTCTCTCAGGTGGAGATGTGTGTGCTGTCTTTCTCTCTCAGGTGGAGATGTGTGTGTTGTCTCTCACTCTCTCTCTCAGGTGGAGATGTTTGGCGTCACGGCTGACGAGAGCGGTCAGGAAAGCGCAGAGCTGCTGGCAGAGTTTGTCTCCATTCAGAAGGAGATCTTCTCTGAGCTTGGGATGCACTGCAGGTCAGCGCAGTTTGAGACTTCCATCGTTACCCTGACCCCGACCCCAAACCACACACCACACCCCCATCCCCCAGCCCCATCCCTGCTCTCACACTGAGCTCTTGTGTTGCAGAGTGCTGGACATGCCCACCCAAGAGCTGGGGCTGCCTGCCTACAGGAAGCTTGATATTGAGGCCTGGATGCCAGGCAGGGGCAAGTTCGGAGAGGTGAGCGAGGGTGTTAATAAGTAAATCAATCAGTGTGCTGGTTTTGTATGACCTGGCTGTGGTGTAATGAGCTTTATTACCTTCTCTCCTCCTTCTCCTCCTCACTTCTCTCTCCTCTCCTCTCCTCTGTCAGATCTCAAGCGCTTCGAACTGCACAGATTATCAGAGCCGCAGGCTGAATATCATGTACCACGGAGACAACGAGCGGCTCAAGTATGCACACACGGTGAGTCTGAACTGCAGCAGCCGGGCCAGACGCATTGCAGCACCCCTCTGTGGAACGAACACTTTGTGCTTCCTGAACTCGAATGAAACCTGCTGAATAATCTCACGTTAACATATCGAAACAAAAGTGTTGAATTGAAATCAAGGGAAGTAATGTTAAAACTGTACAATTAGTAAAGTCAATAGTAAGACCTCATCTAGAATACTGTGTTCAGTTCTGATTACAAAAAGGATATTGCTGCTCTAGAAAGAGCGCTAAGAAGAGCGACCAGAATTATTTCTGGTTTTAAAAGGCATGTCATATGCAGACAGGCTAAAAGAATTGCTTGATGTTCTGTCTTAGGTTCTTAATTACACATCGCTTTGTAGTTTTCCCCATATACTTCACGAAAAACTGACAACAGTTGAAAAATGTGACGCGTTTGAAATGTTTCTTTGCTTTGCAGGTGAATGGAACTGCCTGCGCTGTACCCAGGACTCTCATCGCTATACTGGAGTCGAATCAGAACAAGGTAGGCAAGAGAGAGAGAGAGTGGACAAGAGACTGACCTGAAGCATAGCCAAGACTTGACTCTCTCCCTCCCCCTGTCTAAATCCCTCTCCCTTACCCTCTCTCTCTCTCTCCCTCCCTCCACCCTCTCCCTCTCAGGACGGCAGTGTGCGAGTTCCCCAGGTCCTTCAATCCTTCCTGGGCTCAGAGGTGATCGAGAAACCAAAGTACAGCCCGCTGAGATACATTGGACCGAACCAGCACCACCGGAGAGGAGAAAAGAGCTGAGCTGTGCAGACTGGGAATGCTGGGGGGAGGGCTAGACTGGGAACACTGGGTGAGAGACGGGGAACGCTGGGTGAGAGACTGGGCACCCTGGGCAGATAGACTGGGAACGCTGGGTGAGAGACTGGGAATGCTGGCTGGAGCAGGGTTGTTAGTGTGATTTCTGTTCTTGTCCATTTCAGAGACTTTGTTGCTGTAACCCTTTCCTGTTCAGTCAGGCTCAGCCTATCAGCTTGCCTGTTCCTTGTCGTGTAAATATGAAACATTTTCACAAGTAAACACAGCTATTGCTCAGAACTGTCTGTGCTAGTTGGTTTTTTTTAGTCTCTGTTGTTCTGTGTGCAGAATGCTGTGTACAGATCTATAGAAACGCTAAGAGAAACTTAATAAATTCAATGACAAGCGTTTCCATTAGAAGTCTTTCTCAATGTCTTTGCTTCTAGTCAAACGGAGAGACAGGGAGGGAGGGGGAGAGCGAGATCTTTTAGGAATGGCAGCGATTTTAAAAGGAGTTTGGATTGGTGAGTGGCGTTGACCCCGGTGTCTGTTAGTGTCAAGAGCAGCTGGCAGGCATGGAGCTCAAATCAAGCTTAAAACACATTGCATCCTTCTTTTTCTTTTATTCTTATTGGGGTTGAATTATTCTTATTTTTAATCTTCACTCAGGATCAAAACCTTTGCAACTCGGAGATAAATTCAGTGTAACTTTCATGACACACGTTTCCACTAGAAGTCTTTCTTAAATATTAATTAAGGTCCTTGTAATATTTCTAAATGCAGTGTTTAGTAGTTAATGATGAGTGGGAATCAGAGTGATGCTGTCTGTAGTCCTGCTGCATGTGTGCTGCGTGTTGTCTTTTGTGTTTTACTAAAGCACGGTCAGGAATTGTTTGTCCAGTACTGTTTTAACGTCCCACCAGACTAACACAAGCATATACAAAATAAAACATGACCAAGTGCTTTGATGTACATATACAGTTATTGTAATATGATGTATAAATAAATATATACAGCACAGAAAATGAAAAAGTGTAAAATCAGTAACCGGCCAGCCCCCAGGTGTATTAAAATATCCCCTTCGATCAGTTGTTCTTTATTCATTTTTATTTTTTATTGTAACTCTACAGCCTCTGCTATAACACTGAAGAAAAAAAAACACATTAAGGCATTATAAAATAATAGCTAGATAAACAGGTAACTCCAGCTGGTGGAACTGCACACACAGTGAGTGAAGGGGGTGTAATTATTCATGAAAGGCAAGCCAACAGCCAGACTGCTGGTAATCCTGCTGTGACTGGATGGGCTCTTGGCACAGCGTGAATGAGACTCGCCTCTCTGGATAGGAGGGTTTGTTTGTGCCGAAGAACCATGTATTTAATGTCAGACCAGCCCACGATCAGTGTGTAGCGCTGGGGGGCAGGGTGGGGGTGGGGCCCATTTTCAGAGGCGGGGTTCCTGTGACTTGCCTTGACTCCACCTCCCCTCCCTGGGCTGCATGCTCAGGTGAGCCCCTGGTCTTGTAGGCCCCTTCCTTCTCTTGCAGCACAGCCTCAATGTGGCTCAGCAGAGCAGAAAAGAATTGAGGGACCCCTTCGTACCCTGAGGAGAAAAACTGCAGAGTGAATCCCAAAACGCCACTGGGCAGGACTGCAAGAACCAGCATGCACTGCACCACCTCGTCAGATATTTACAGGACTACAAGAACCAGCATACACTGCACCACCTAGTCAGATATATATATACAGGACTACAAGAACCAGCATGCACTGCACAACCTGGTCAGATATATACAGGACTGCAAGAACCAGCATGCACAACCACTCTAACAGCCACACCGAAATGAACACAGGACTACAAGGACCAGCACGCCTTGATACTAGTCTACAAAGACCAGCATGCACTGTGGCCCCAGCAGCAGCTCTGACCTGGGAAGATGTTGATGTCGATCACGGTGTGCCTCCCTGTCTCAGTGTTGACGATCACATCCACTCCGAACAGTGACATCCCCAGCTCCGCCCTCAACTCTGTTACTATGGCAGCAATGACATCATCGCTGGGGGGGCGGGGCAGCGCGGCCTCCTCGTCCAGCTGAACAGTGAGATGGAGTGAAAATGAGAGTGTTCGCCTGGTTCCGAGCAGCTGACTGATCTCAGAACTTTGTCAAGTCGGGTCTTAAAGGATCCCAATGATTCAGCATCGACAGCGAGGCTCTGCAGGGATGGGAATGAGACTCCTGCTGCACAGCAGTGTCACCCAGTCCAGGTTTTACTACCAGCTTGACTAGCCCCAGTGTGTCTAGGTAACACCCTGCTCAGTAACCCTTGGCAACCCAGTCCACACCCTCCCCTCTCTCTCTGTGTGAAGAGGTGCCTCTTGTCTCTCTTCTTCATCTCCACGCTGCATGTGCTCTGCTCCTGGTTTGGGGCTCTGAGTGCGGTTTCTCAGAGAGAGCAAGTGAGTAGAGGAGAGTGATACAGTAAAAGCATTACAGAGAGAGAGAGAGAGAGACAGAGACAAAGAGACAGCTCACCGCAGTCAGGTGTGAGGAGGACTCCGGCTTGGACACGTCATGACTGTTGAAGAAGATCGTCTTCCTGTCTGCAGACACAGAGAGCAGAGCTGTGAGAGAGGGAGAGGGAGGAAGTGTGGAGAGTGAGAGAAGGAAGGGGGGTGGGAGAGGAAGTGTGGAGAGGGAAGGAGGGTGGGAGAGGGAGTTGGAGAGGAAGGGTGTAGAGGTGGCGCAGACTCACCAGACTGACCCCGAGGGAAGTTCTTGAGCGAGGGTCTCTCCACAGTGAAGTGAGCCCCTCCCACCACGAAGACCTTGTGCAGCACGGCGCTGTGATTGATGAAGCTCTGCAGCACGCAGGGGGGGCGAGCATCCCACAGGCCAGCTGGGCCAAAAATCAGAGCCATCTAGAGGAGAGAACAGTGCAGCATGACACACACACACACACACCGGAATACAGACCAGCCTGATCAGAGACAGCTAGAGAACATTTCAATTGTTTTGAGAGTAAACTCTTGACTATCCTAACCCTAACCCAATACAAACTGCACCTGTCCTGCCAACAATTTCAATTTCTGAAGTGCCATGATCACGACTACACCCCACCCCCTGTACCCGGGTGCACTGTCAACCCCTACCCATTGCAAGGGGTTGTGCTGTTCTATACCTTCTATGGGCTACACAATGTTATTTTGAGATGCATTATTCCAGCTTCTTGGAAAGCCAACTTTGCAGCTGTCCCAGCTCTTGTACAGTCACTGAAGGCTTAGCTGCATGCTGACAGTCACAAGATACAGTGGGATGTGTGGGAAAGGGTTAAGTTTGTAAATAGTTACTGATTTATTTAATGAGAATGAAACCATACTTGTCAGCTCTTAATTGCATATCCCTGGTTTGTAAAGTGACTTTAATACCAGCATGCAGGCTCTTATGCTTCCTGTGCATTGTATCAGTATTGAAAACAGGCAGTCCTGTGCAGGTGGATAGGACAGGGTTTTTGCCAGCATCATTCAGCACCGACTACCTGTTCATATACCTGAAGATGAACTGATTGCAAATGCACCCAAACTGGAACGCCAATGTCTTGCATATACTCTATACACCCACTCACCTTCACACCCACTCACTCTCACACCCACTCACCTTCACACCCACTCACACACCCACTCACCTTCACACCCACTCACACACCCACTCACCTTCACACCCACTCACCCTCACACCCACTCATTCTCTCACTCCCACTCACCTTCACACCCACTCTCATTCTCAATCACTCACCCTCACACTCCCACTCACCTTCACACCCACTCACTCTCACATGCACTCATCCTCACACCCACGTACTCTCACACCCACTCATTCACATACCCACTCACCCTCACACCCACTCACTCACTCACACCCACTCACTCACTCTCACACTCCACTCACTCACTCACTCACTCACTCTCTCACTCACCCACTCACTCACACTCAGATCTCACTCACCTCTTGTAGAGCTAGGTACCCGGTGAACGCAAAACGTCTTTTGCGTCTCCCTGTTCTCTTACATTGCGTTTTGCAAATTTTGACAAAGTAATGAGCTCCGCTGACACACATTACTCGAGGTCACTGTGTCCCTAGTCCTGACTCCCCCCTCTCCAGACCGACAGAGTACTGGAGTGAGAGTCTGGCTGTCTTTGAGGGGGGGGGGGGGGGGGTCTGTGTCACTGACCCCCCTCTCCAACCGACAGAAAAGGGGAGGGGGGAGAGGTCTGGCTGTCTTTGAGGGGGGGGGGGGGGGGTCTGTGTTACTCACTGACAGGGAAAGGGGAGGGGGGAGAGATCTGGCTGCCTCTTGACCGGGAAACTCCCCCCCCAGTGTTACTCACTGATAGGGGGGGGAGGGAGGTCTGGCTGTCTTTGAGGGGGGGTCTGTGTTACTCACTGACAGGGAAGGGGAGGCTGCATTGCACTCTGTCCAGCTGTTCCTCACTCAGCTCCATCGAATTGATCTTCATATAAGGGGGGCTGCAGACCCAGTCACCTGGGAGGGGGGAGGGGTTAGTGCTGTGATACAGGGGAGGGGAGAGAGAAGAGAGAGTGAGAAAGTGGAAATGAGTGAGAGGGGAGGAGAGGAGAGGAGAGAGTGGAGAAGAGGGGAGGAGAGAGGAGAGGAGAGAGAGTGGAGAAGGAAGAGGAGAGGGGAGAGGAGGGGAGGAGAGTGGAGGAGAAGAGATTGGAGATGAGAAGAGAGGAGGTGTGTGTCTCACCAGGGATGGCAGTCTGCAGTCTCTCCATGATCCTGTAGGAGGCGAAGCGATCGAGGAGGCGTCTCATTGCAGGGAGGGGATCCAGCAGCACAGTGTGGGGGTGTTCCGCAGTGTATCCCTGAAACACAGAGAGACACTCAACACACTGGGACAGAGAAGGGGGGCACTGAGGAGAGGGACAGGTTGGGAGAGAGCAGCAGAGAGAGGAAAGGGGGGAGGGGCGATTCTAACCACGCCCACCTCAAATCGTTCCAGCAGCTGCTGTGATTGGCTGTCGTGCTCCGCGTCCACCATGACATCAGAGAGCTTGTGGATGATGACATCGAAGGGGCCCTGCACTGCGATTGGCTGGTTCAGATCAATCTGGAACGAGAGGGGGTGGAGTCAGAGAGAGAGAGAGACAGAGGGAGGCTCAGATAAGAGACTCATTGAAGTGGCTTATATTTTATTCGTGTTTAGTTTCTTTAAACACTGCCTTTGCTGTGAGGAGCTGTGGGAAAGCCATGACTGTGACATCATCACTCTGCTGCTCTCCAGTCATTGAAATATCATGGAAGTGTCCATAGTATGATATAGTACAGTGAAAGTATAATAAACCATAGGGAAGCATTGTAAAGCACAGAGAGGTCTGGTAAAGCATAGGGAAGCATTGTAAAGCACAGAGAAGTCTGGTAAAGCATAGGAAAGCATTGTAAAGCACAGAGAGGTCTGGTAAAACATAGGGAAGCATTGTAAAGCACAGTGAGGTCTGGTAAAGCATAGGGAAGCATTGCAAAGCACAGAGAGGTCTGGTAAAGCATAGGGAAGCATTGTAAAGCACAGAGAGGTCTGGTAAAGCATAGGGAAGCATTGTAAAGCACAGAGAGGTCTGGTAAAACATAGGGAAGCATTGTAAAGCACAGTGAGGTATGGTAAAGCATAGGGAAGCATTGCAAAGCACAGAGAGGTCTGGTAAAGCATAGGGAAGCACTGCAAAGCACAGAGAGGTCTGATAAAGCATAGGGAAGCATTGTAAAGCACAGTGAGGTATGGTAAAGCATAGGGAAGCATTGTAAAGCACAGAGAGGTGTGGTATGGCTAAGCAGGGTACATTGTGGTAAATGCAGAGTATACACATGGGAAACGCTTGGGGGGGGGGGCTGCATAAATAGAGTGGCGAATAGCGTGGTGAGCTTGTCTATGTTGCAAGTGTGGTATGAAGATTACAATGAGATTGAATAGGTCAACAGCAGCAATAATATTATTGTTAGCAGTGCTAATGATAAGGGTGAGCACTGAGAGGCTGTGTGTGTCAGCAGGTGCCTCTCTGAGCAGCGCTGCTAAAACACTGAATACCAGCTGCTACAGACAGCAGGACAATAACAAGCACACTCACACTGAGACACAGGCACTGAGACACACACACTCACACTGAGACACAGTCAGTGAGACACGCACACTGAGACACAGTCACTGAGACACGCACACTGAGACACAGTCACGAGACACGCACACTGAGACACAGTCACTGAGACAAGCACACTCACACTGAGACACAGGCACTGAGACACACACACAGACACAGTCACTGAGACACGCACACTGAGACACACACACTGAGACACAGTCACTGAGACACGCACACTGAGACACAGTCACTGAGACACACACACTCACACTGAGACACACACACTCACTGAGACACAGTCACTGAGACAAACACAGACACTAACACAGTCACTGAGACACACACTCACACTGAGACACACAGTGGGTGAGTGAGTGAGTGAGTGGGTCGTGAGTGGATGGTTTTGGCGAACACCAAGACACAAGCATAGTGACACACACTGAAGTCATCTACATGTTAACTTGAAAAATTTAAACTGTAACTCACCTGGACCACCTCAATCCCTTGATTCCTGAGAGAGAGAGAGCGAGAGAGAGAGAGAGAGAGAGAGAGAGAGAGAGAGAGAGAGAGAGAGAGAGAGAGAGAGGAAGGAGAGTTAAATAAGGTAAAAGGAACTGGTTTCAACCTCAACTGGCACTGGGGCAAGGGGCGGAGGGTGAGGGTGGGACTGAAGACTGAACTACCCCTCTTCCCTAACCCCCAACCTTCCCCTCCTCTCCCCTTCCCTTACCCCTACCCCTACCTCTGACCTTCCCTTCCCTTTCCCCTAAAGAAAGCTGGGGCCAGTTTCACAAACCACTCCTAGCAACACAGGAGAGAGAGAGAGAGAGAAAGAGAGAGTGATATCTGGAACAGCCCAGCCAGTACACACGCACAGGCCGTTCCTGCTCTTGAAACGGGTTTCCCTGCGCACACTGTCTCAGTCTCAGGGTCCCTGTGCTGCTCTGATACAGCAGCAGTGCCCGGTACGCCAGAATCTTATTACCCGAGACATCATTGGAAACGAGATGCTCCATTCAGCATTACTATTTATCAGTACTAAAATGCATAATAATAATAATAATAATAATAATAATAATAATAGATATTTTTATTAGTTATATTTACCTGCAAAGTTCTGCAAAAGCCTCCAGATTCATTCTCTTCTTTTTCTTGTCATTCAAACAAAACCCGACTCTCCGCGTCTGCATGGCAATACTTCGCAACTGGGTTTGACTGCAATGCAAACGTCGTGTATTTAGTTTGAGACAGCCGGACGGACGGACAGACAGCTCCTGCCTCCTCCTGACACACTGACAGGACCGCTCCAAGGGTTATCACACTTTACCAAGCGCTCAGGGGGCGTGACGTCACTCACCTGATGCTCCACTCCGTTACACTTTCTGTCGGGGGGGGTCAGTTCACAGAGCGCAGCGGTAACCGGCGCCATTCCGGCTCCACGCTGCGCGGCATTGCCTATTAAAGAGTACGGAGATCGGAGCCAAGCTGGCGGACGCGGGGATTCAGTTTCAGGTGTTCCGCGGCTCTGCAGCTCTGTGCTGCTCGCTGCTTCTCGGCTCCTATCGGCGCTTGGGGCTGATTTAGAGATTGATAGGTGTCCGTGGTATTTGTTTTGCCCACACCAAGCAAATGTATGTAAAACACGAGCTGAGCGCAAACCATTACCCGGGGGTCGGAGGAACCAGAAAACTGAAAAAAAAAAAAACGAAACTGAAACTTAATATTTTCTGTTAAAATATTTTCACAAATGCAAGGTATATATTATTATTTATTATTATTATTATTATTATTATTATTATTATGGGAAGCTTTGCAGGGAAGCATTGTAAAGCACAGAGAGGTCTGGTAAAGCATAGGGAAGCATTGTAAAGCACAGAGAGGTCTGGTAAAGCATAGTCTGGTAAAGCATAGGGAAGCATTGTAAAGCACAGAGAGGTCTGGTAAAGCATAGGGAAGCATTGTAAAGCACAGAGAGGTCTGGTAAAGCATAGGGAAGCATTGTAAAGCACAGAGAGGTCTGGTAAAGCACAGGGAAGCATTGTAAAGCACAGAGAGGTATGGTAAAGCATAGGGAAGCATTGTAAAGCACAGAGAGGTCTGGTAAAGCACAGGGAAGCATTGTAAAGCACAGAAAAGGTAAATGTATTTTTAAACGGCAAACGAGTATAAATGCACAAAGGTAGTTGAAGCTGTAAGTGTGCATCGTGTTCGGCACTGGGTGTGCGAGATGATACAGAGCTTTCCAATAATATGATTTGTCAACTGCACCTCCTTGCCCTTGTCAGGCGGGGCGAAGTGTTTTCAATTGTGAAGCACGGCGCGACGTTTCAAACACACCTGCCGCTGATGATGAGAACGAGTGATCCAATCCGGAGGCGCTGGACACGCCGGTCTCGCAGCGCCCTCCTGTGGCCACAAGCGGCACCGCAGCTGTTTCCAAGCGCTGCGGAAAATGAAATAAAAAGTAACCACGTGAACAGCAAGGTAGGGGAGACCGGGGGCAGTTGTAACATTGTTCTCTCCATTACGCACAGGCGATTTGCGCTAGTTAGTGCAGACTTTGACACAAACAGCTTGAGCTCTAGCGTTCCCCATTGCGATCCCGTTTTAAAAGCTGATATACACACACACAGCAAGAGCGCTTGAAATGCAAAGTGTCCGACATTACATTACAGAAGTAACATTCTGTGAAGAATAATTAAATAAACAACACCACATTTCATTAAACTCAAGAACTGGGTGTTTTACTGAATAACGTTTGCAGATTTTCTTTCTTTCTATCGGCTATGCAAATTTCAAAGACAACGCATTTCTCATTAAAGCCGCTGCTCCCTTCCTTTTCAGCGCAGTCAGCGTCGGTGCTTTCCGCTTCAAACATAGTGAAAGTGAAAGAAAAAATTAAAAAAGCCTGCAAGTTGTGATCCTTCATCTTGCCTCCCGCGACCCTGCAAGCTGCCCCCTTTCGAAGGGCTGTAGTCGTGTTGTTCGTGTTAATTTTTATTCTCGTTATACAGGTGATTGCATTTTCGATGCGCGATGTCTCGGGGATCGAGCGCGGGGTTTGACCGTCACATCACCATCTTTTCCCCGGAGGGAAGACTTTATCAAGTCGGTAAGTCTTTTTACGAGAAACCATTTCAAATAAATGAATACATAATAATAATAATAATAATAATAATAATAATAATAATAAATGTTTTTTTACCCTGGTTAGATTTGTAACCAGACCTCTCTGTGCTTCACAATGCTTCCCTATGCTTTACCAGACCTCTCTGTGCTTTACAATGCTTCCCTATGCTTTACCAGACCTCTCTGTGCTTTACAATGCTTCCCTGTGCTTTACCAGACCTCTCTGTGTTTTACAATGCTTCCCTGTGCTTTACCAGACCTCTCTGTGCTTTACAATGCTTCCCTCTGCTTTACCAGACCTCTCTGTGCTTTACAATGCTTCCCTGTGCTTTACAATGCTTCCCTATGCTTTACCAGACCTCTCTGTGCTTTACAATGCTTCCCTATGCTTTACCAGACCTCTCTGTGCTTTACAATGCTTCCCTGTGCTTTACCAGACCTCTCTGTGCTTTACAATGCTTCCCTATGCTTTACCAGACCTCTCTGTGCTTTACAATGCTTCCCTATGCTTTACCAGACCTCTCTGTGCTTTACAATGCTTCCCTATGCTTTACCAGACCTCTCTGTGCTTTACAATGCTTCCCTATGCTTTACCAGACCTCTCTGTGCTTTACCATGCTTCCCTATGCTTTGCCACTGGCTCTCTGTGCTCCCACAGTGCTTGCCTGTGTGTTGCTTTCCTTGTATAAGGATCCGCGTATCTGCTCGCAGACTCTGATGATGAAGAATTGGAAGCCTGAGCCAGCCCTGTCTGTTTTCAGAGTACGCCTTCAAAGCGATCAACCAGAGCGGGCTGACCACGGTGGCGGTTCGGGGGAATACAAAAAACACCCGATCTGAGCCAGCACACGAACTGAGGTCTCAGTCTCTGCGTTCTTCTTCAGTGGCCAATTTCTGCCTGGCCGCGTCCAGCCGTGAGTGTTATGTCTCTGCCTCATTAGGCCAATGGCACGAAGGTTTCGGCGCTATTCGTGCGAAAGATTTTTGGCCGTCATCACTGTAAATTTCTGTCATAACGTACACATTTTACTGTTTGCGTAATCGTCGTAACTTTTACAAGATATTTCTGGCTATTACGGACTAAATCGACTGCGTAAAGGTTCCCTTTTTTACGTGCAGGATAAAAGCTTTTTATTTTTATTTTTTCTTCACTGCTTTGTAAAATAATTAAAATGGTTTTGAATCACATTTCGGAATGTAATATAACGCGGGATTTGATTATCTTTGAGTTGTTTTGTGTTACACAGTTTTGTTATTTTTATCTGTCAAGCACTTGAAGGTGGTCTGTCAGGAAAGGCGCTATATAACCAATAAAGAACGATTGATTGCTTGAGATTGATATATAAGAACGTTAAAGACATTGCCGCGGCGGGCACAGTGGCGCCCCCTATGGGTGACTGCCGGGAAGTGTGGCTGGCTTGTGGGAACAGAGCGTTCTTTGTGTTTCTCATTCTCTCAGGACAAGCTCCTGGACCCCAGCACCATTACCAACATGTTCCAGCTCTCTGGATCCATCGGCTGTGCCATGACCGGGATGACAGGTGAGCAGAGGAGAGCCAGCAACAGAGAGAGCAGGGAGAGAGCCAGCGGCAGAGAGAGTAGGGAAAGAGAGCAGGGAGAGAGAGACAGTGACAGCAAGAGCAGGGAGACAGGGAGAGAGCCAGTGACAGAGAGAGCAGGGAGAGAGCGCCAGCGGCAAAGAGAGCCAGTGACAGAGAGAGCAGTGAGAGAGCGCCAGCAACAGAGAGAGCAAGGAGAGAGAGCCAGCAGCAGAGAGAAGAGAAAAGAGTCCGATTTTCATGACAGGAGAGCGGCTGTTATTTACTTCCTGATAATACTTGGACTCCGCTTCAGTCAAGATGAAATGAGATTGCAGCGGAAGAGACACCCAAGACGTGCATCTCTGAAATCCTCTGGCAGGTAACAGATTTCCTATTGCCTGGTGTTGAGGGCTTCAGCAGAGAGACCAGCTCTGGGCTTTACCATTCAATCAGAGGGGGAGGGTGACGAGAGGGAGAGGAGAGGAAAGAAGAAGAAACTGAGAGAGGGGTGAGAGGGGAGATTTCTGCTCAAGTTTACCAGTACAGTGTGCAGTAACGCTCAGGCAGTGACTGGCTGTGATTGGGTGCTCAGCTCTCAGGTAACTCGGACTCTTCTTCTCCGTCCAGCTGACTGCCGCTCCCAGGTGCACAGGGCTCGCTGCGAGGCCGCCGAGTGGAAGTACAAATTCGGCTACGAGATCCCGGCTGAGATGCTGTGCAAGCGCATGGCTGACCTGTCACAGGTGTACACCCAGAACGCAGAGATGAGACCGCTGGGCTGCTGTGAGTCTGAGAATACAATACTGTACAACACACGCACACACACTGAAGTGAAAATGAAGTCTCAAATTATTATTATGACGTATTATTTTGATAATAATAATATATAATAATATATTCATACTGAACCGATTCTAACAATTACTCTCTCTCTCTCTGCTGCTCTTCATGGCGCATGTATGATTCTGATGGCGGGCCCCATCGAGTACGTGGACGATGAGTTTGGGACCAGTTCTGTTCAAAGTGTGATCGGCGCGACGGCTCGGCTTACTACTACTGGGCAGGGCTACAAGGCGACAAGCGCGGGGGTCAAACAGACCGAAGCAAACAGCTTCCTGGAGAAGAAGATCCGTAAGAAACCAGACCTGACCTTCCACAAGACTGTCGAGGTGAGGGGCACCTTCCACTGCAAACACCTGAGATTCAGCAAGGACTGAGCTGCACACCTGTAGTGTGGAGGTGACGTAACCATGAGATTCCGGCGGGGGGGGGGGGGGGGGGGGGGGGAACTTGAGCTGCACTGGCATGTGTGAGGGTGACGTTTGTGACAGATTCAGTGAGGACTGAGCTGCACACCTGTACACACCTCCCACTGCAAACACCTGAGATTCAGTGAGGACTGAGCTGCACACCTGTACACACCTCCCACTGCAAACACCTGAGATTCAGCGAGGACTGAGCTGCACACCTGTATACACACCTCCCACTGCAAACACCTGAGATTCAGCAAGGACTGAGCTGCACACCTGTACACACCTCCCACTGCAAACACCTGAGATTCAGCAAGGACTGAGCTGCACACCTGTACACACCTCCCACTGCAAACACCTGAGATTCAGCAAGGACTGAGCTGCACACCTGTACACACCTCCCACTGCAAACACCTGAGATTCAGCGAGGACTGAGCTGCACACCTGTATACACACCTCCCACTGCAAACACCTGAGATTCAGCAAGGACTGAGCTGCACACCTGTATACACACCTCCCACTGCAAACACCTGAGATTCAGCAAGGACTGAGCTGCACACCTGTACACACCTCCCACTGCAAACACCTGAGATTCAGCAAGGACTGAGCTGCACACCTGTATACACACCTCCCACTGCAAACACCTGAGATTCAGCAAGGACTGAGCTGCACACCTGTATACACACCTCCCACTGCAAACACCTGAGATTCAGCAAGGACTGAGCTGCACACCTGTATACACACCTCCCACTGCAAACACCTGAGATTCAGCAAGGACTGAGCTGCACACCTGTACACACCTCCCACTGCAAACACCTGAGATTCAGCAAGGACTGAGCTGCACACCTGTACACACCTCCCACTGCAAACACCTGAGATTCAGCAAGGACTGAGCTGCACACCTGTATACACACCTTCCACTGCAAACACCTGAGATTCAGCGAGAACTGAGCTGCACACCTGTACACACCTCCCACGGTGAGACATGGTGACCCCAACACTCATATCTCTCTCTCTCCCTCTCTAGCTGGCAGTCACCTGTCTCTCCTCAGTTCTCTCTCTTGACTTCAAACCCAGTGAGATCGAAGTGGGTGTGGTCACCACAGACAAACCCAAGTTCACGTAAGTTCCCAGAATCCCCACTATCCACTCCCAGATCTACCACTATCACTAGTCTCCCACTGTCCCCAGTGACACTGGTTCAAAAAACACTCTGCTTGAACTGTTGTTGAAATAATAATAATAATAATAATAATAATAATAATCAAGTTACTCTCTGACAGATTGCTGAGTGAGGAAGAGATTGAGGCTCATCTGGTGGCTATAGCAGAACGTGATTAGACACACACTGTCCGAGGTCTCACACTTAACGTCACTCCGTTCGTCTACGGCGACTAATCTTCTCTCTCCTAACTACCATTTAGTCCACCGATATCGTCTTGCACTTAAGCTTGTGGACAACCTCGCCGCTCAGTTTGCTCGTTACAGTCGTAAGGTAGTTTAGTGACGTCATCGTTTAGTTATGGTATGAGCGTTTTATTTCGAGAGAACAGTAAAGAAGATATGTAGCTGTTTGCACATCGACGATAACTTCAGAGACGAACGCTACTCACACAAGCGGGCTGTGGGAATGAGGTGTCCACTAAACGTCGGACCAATGACCTAATGTGGGTGTACGGCGGCCTCCATAATGATGTTACACACCTGTTTACCTCTCCTTTTACAGGGCGTTTCTATCTCTGAGAACTTTTTTGCTGCAACACACCCCCCTAAACGGGGGTGAATGTTTTTGGAAAAGCATTCTTATTTTACGAAATTTTTTTTTTTTATCATCACTGGTGGTATAACCTCAACAAACAGCGTGGTTTCTCCCGATGTGGAGTTTTGTCTGACTGGAGTTAGAAATAGTAAATAAAACCATAGTGAGAGTCAATGAGAAGAATCCACAAGTATAGGAAAACATAGCTTGTGTGTTTGTGTCTGTATGTATTAGTGTGTATCAGTGTGTGTGTGTGGATTAGTGTGTATCAGGTGACACAAGGGTGGCAACAAAGACTCCTACTGCATAGCAGTGTCATCCACTCCACATTTTACAACCAGCTCAATCAGACCCAAGGAGGCTCTGCTGTGTCTTATCATTAAACGCACAGTAAAACGAGGAGTGGATCAAACGCTATGCAACGGGATCCAGCATGTGGGCTACTGCCCAGTGCGCTTGGAGTTACTGAGCGTGTGTGCGCGCACATCACGTTATTATTGGATGTTGGTCATTGCTGCACCCAGGATACAGAACACACACAGACTGGACAAAATGCAGGAACACAATTTTATTGGTTTCCCCCCCCCCCCCCCCCTGATTTTCCACCTGTAATAAAGATCAGGACTCATTTCCACACTGACAGCTCCCAGGAATCTCATCTCAAACCTGCAGCCTCCGTTTGCTAAGAGTGCCAGGGATGCTCAAATCTTAATATGCCGAACTTTATAAATTAGTAGTTAAGTCACTCAGCTACGTTAAAAAAAAAAAAAAAAAAGGTTTTCTTGCTTTATTTAAATATAATTTTAAGATGAAGCAGAACAGTTACATTGGTTAGCTTATATTTCCCCTTAAAAAAAAAAAAAAGGTTTTAACCCATTATGCGCCTACTTTATCGTTTTATTTGGAGAATTTTATAACCAGTTATTTTAAATGCTTACGTCGCTTGTTACCAGGAGGTTCCCAGTTCAATCCCAACTCAGAGTTCACCCCTCCTAGTCTCTTTGGATACAAACATCTGCTAAATGACCTAATAATTGGTGTAAAGCAATAGTGTTTTAAAAAGCTCGACTTTTTCTTCAGCGGTAGCCTTTTCTACAAAATAAAGTCCGAGGTCCGCTTTGCAAGATTCCGACCCGTCTACTGGGCTGCAGGAAACTAAAAACCAACGGCGAGAACCACGCGACCCAACAACTCATCCCAGAACACCGTTCCCGTCGGGAATCGCTGACTCCTCAAGACCAGATCTCTCGCCTTCACCCTCAGCACGTTACACTTGCACACTCCGCCACGCTCCTCAACCGCTCTACTTACAGATCCCACCCCTCCTACGGTCAACTTCATCTCTATTCTGACGAGAGGAGTCCGTTCAGCCCATCAGCGCGGGTCCGGTTCCGAGCAGCTGGTTGAACTCAGAACTTTGTCAAGCCGGGTCTTAAATGATCCCAGTGATTCAGCATTGACTGGAATTACATTGTAACTGCAGTTCGACCGGACTGGAATTACACTGCAAAGATGGGACTCCTGTTGCACAGCAGTGTCACCCAGTCCAGGTTTTTCTACCAGCTTGATCAGCCCCAGCGTGTCTACGCAACAAGCAGCTCCAAGCCGTACAAAAAGTCAGATTTAGAAAAAGACGAGCTTAACACTGGAGGAGGATCTGCAGCAAGACAGCGAGGAGGGGACTTGAAAAACAAATGTGACGTGTTCTTTATAAAGAGGGCACTGTACTACAACGGCACTGAAACATCTTCTCCAATCACAGCAGAGAGAACTAGGCAATACACACCCATACACAACATACATTAACAATGCAGCTACAACAGACAGCAAGCCATAGGTACTGTGATTCTTACATTAGTTACAAGACAGGGCTGGTATGGGCATACAGTACATATATATATATATATATATATATATATATATATACATACATACACACACACACACACAAACACACACGCACCACGGTCATTGACGCTAAGGGAACACAAAGCTGCTTTCTGGCTTGGAGTTTGGTTTCAGGAGAGTAGCCCTGCACGGCACACCGGGGGAGACTCTGGGTTTGATTCAGCACCTCAAACTAGGTCTCCCAGTGCTCTCCTGGGACCAGCTTTCAAGCCGCTGTGAATGAGAGAGCGGATTCGTATTTCCTTGGCTTTAGGCACAAGCTTCAGCTAATCTCCGGTATGAAGTAACGATAAAAAAACATCAAACATCAAACATCAACGTTTGCAAGAAACGACACGGACAGCCAGCTCTGCTTCTCTCACAGCTGGGCTGGTTTCACAAAGCGCTGCCAGGTAACAGGTCTGCAAAATCTGGACTCAATGCGTGGATTTCTGCCAAACTTTAAATCGATCTAATCCTGATACCAAGTTTGTTTTTTGTTTTTTTTTTTTTTTTTTTTTTTTGGAAACATGCAGTGTGGTTCAGCGGTTAAAGTCGGGCTTGTCTCCGGAAAGTCCCCGGTTCAAACCCCACCTCTGCCACTGACTGACTTGCTGTGTGCGACCCCCGAGCGAGTCACTTCGCCTCCTTGTGCTCCGTCCTGCGGGTGAGATGTTAAAGTGCTTTGTGATAGCGGTCCACTGTGAAAGGAGCTATATAAATGATATCTTTCTGAAATGAGATTGCTTGCTTGCTAAGCGCTGGCAGTGCTTTGTGAACCTGCATCCTGTCAGAGTTTCAATTGGACTCCCGTGAGCTCCTCAGCAGGTCTGCAGAGTAGTGACACAATGGCAGCCCAGGAGACACAGTTTCCTCAACAACACAAGGATACCCCCATCCCAAGCTTTTATGACTGGTTTTGGTAAGGAACAACCCCCCCTTAAAGTGGATGATGGTGTGACCCGGACTACGATGGCAGTCTGGAGATTAGTGGGCTTGTGTCCGTAGCGACCGGCCGTGGTTACAGGACACGGTGCCCATTAATAATAAGATCATCAAACTCCTCCTATAGAGAGAGAGAGAGAGAGAGAGAGAGAGAGAGAGAGAGAGAGAGAGATGACTTAGTTTTAATTCACAGCACAAGGAACTGTGCCCAACACTGACACCTTCAGGAACACTAAGGCATTGCATCAACGTTCAAGATCTCTCACCTCTCCCTCTCCCCCCTCTCCCCCCTCATCCTCCTCCTCTTCCTCCTCCTCCCAGTCCAGCTCTGGTCCCGGCTCCTGTGCTCCGTGTTCTCTCAGCAGCCTGCGCACCTCCTCGCTGGGCCGGTAGAGGGCACTGTAGAGCGGGGTATGTCCTGCGTAGGTCACGGGGTTGGAGGGGGCGCCCCGGCGCAGCAGCAGCTCCGTCACCTCGGCGCTCTGCCCCTCGACAGCCAGGTGCAGCGCGGAGCGACCACAGCTCAGGTCCTGAAGGGGTTAAACACGAGACAGTGTAATACAGAGAGAGCCGGAGACGGGGAGACAGAGACGGAGACAGCCTCCTCACCCTCCCTGTGATGTCGGCTCCAGCGTCCAGCAGCAGCTTCACAATCTCCACGTCCTTCTTCTGAACGGCCACATGCAGCGCAGAGAACCCTGGAGAGGAGAGGTGAGGAGAGGAGAGAGAGACACTGACAGAGACTGAGCCTGCCTGACTGACACAAACACACACAAACACTGACAGAGACTGAGGCTGACTGACACACTATACTGTGTTGTATTGCAGTGTGCTCCCATCACCTGTGTAGATGTAGGTGTGTTCTATTGTGTCTGTTGTGTTGTATTGTATTGCTCCCCTCACCTGTGTAGCTGCGGGTGTGTTGTATTGTACTGTGTTGTATTGTGTTGTGTTGTGTTGTGTTGTATTATACTGTATCGCTCCCCTCACCTGTGTAGCTGCGGGTGTGTTGTACTGTACTGTGTTGTGTTGTGTTGTGTTGTATTGTACTGTATCGCTCCCCTCACCTGTGTAGCTGCGGGTGTGTTGTACTGTACTGTGTTGTATTGTGTTGTATTGTATTGCTCCCCTCACCTGTGTAGCTGCGGGTGTGTTGTATTGTACTGTGTTGTATTGTGTTGTGTTGTGTTGTATTGTATCGCTCCCCTCACCTGTGTAGCTGCGGGTGTGTTGTACTGTACTGTGTTGTATTGTGTTGTATTGTATTGCTCCCCTCACCTGTGTAGCTGCGGGTGTGTTGTACTGTACTGTGTTGTATTGTGTTGTATTGTATTGCTCCCCTCACCTGTGTAGCTGCGGGTGTGTTGTATTGTACTGTGTTGTGTTGTGTTGTGTTGTATGACACTGTATCGCTCCCCTCACCTGTGTAGCTGCGGGTGTGTTGTATTGTACTGTGTTGTATTGTGTTGTGTTGTGTTGTGTTGTGTGACTGTATCGCTCCCCTCACCTGTGTAGCTGCGGGTGTGTTGTATTGTACTGTGTTGTATTGTGTTGTGTTGTATCGCTCCCCTCACCTGTGTAGCTGCGGGTGTGTTGTACTGTTGTGTTGTAGCACTGTGTTGTGTTGGTTGCTTGTTGTATCTCCCTCTCACCTGTGTCGAGCTGCGTGTTGTTGTGATTAACGTTTTTTACTTGTTTGTATGACACCAGGCGGTGGGCTGTGTTGTATTGTGTTGTTGTATTGTACTGTGTTGTATTGTGTTGTGTTGTGTTGTATCGCTCCCCTCACCTGTGTAGCTGCGGGTGTGTTGTATTGTACTGTGTTGTATTGTGTTGTGTTGTGTTGTATCGCTCCCCTCACCTGTGTAGCTGCGGGTGTGTTGTGTTGTGTTGTGTTGTATCGCTCCCCTCACCTGTGTAGCTGCGGGTGTGTTGTGTTGTGTTGTGTTGTATCGCTCCCCTCACCTGTGTAGCTGTAGATATTGAGCTGTGCGCGCCCCAGCGGGTGGGAGGTCAGCTCCATCACACACGCCAGCCTGGATTCCCGGCACGCGATGTGGAGCGCAGTGTTCCCTTCCCGCTCCTGAATATCCGGGCTCGCTCCGGCCAGGAGCAGCTTCCGAACAGAGTCTGGCTGATTCACTATCACTGCGATGTGCAGGGCAGTCTGGAGAGAGGAGAGGGGAGAGGACAGTGAAGAGGGGGCAGAGGAAAGAGGAGAGGAGAGGAGAGGAGATTTTCCCTCGCTCCCCTGACATTTTCCATTCCCCTGTGTGTTATTCGGAGCACACTTTGGCTCCAGGGAAACACGCGGCTCCCTTGTCCTCGGAGGAGAGTTCAGGCCCGGGGTAAGCTGAGAGGAGACTTGGGGTTTGATAGAGCACCTCAAACCAGTCTCCTGGAACCAGGTTTCAAGACACTGTTCCTGAGAGTGTGGCTTTGTGTTCTCTTAGCTTCAGGCAAACGGTTCAAATCCCACCTCTGCCACTGACTTGACTCGCTGCGTGTGACCCTGAGCGAGTCACTTCACCTCCTTGTGCTCCGTCCTGCGGGTGAGATGTTAAATCAACGTCCTATTGGAAGTGACTCTGCATATAATGCACAGTTCACAGCCTGTCTCTGTATCCACTATGAAAGGCGCTATATAAAAATAAAGATATTAAGATATCTGTAAACACAGCTCTGGCCAAAAGTTGTGCATCTCCCTGTAAAACGAACTCAATTTGCTTTGCCAGTCCGAGAAGCAGAGCGGCTCGGGAGAGGGGAAGAGGGAACAGGCTCACCCCCGGGTTCGGCTGCCGGATCAGGGCTGAAGCGTCTCGTCTCCCGGAGACAGCTCTCTCACAAGTTAATTCATTAGGAAAGATGTAACAGGCCTAATACTGACTTAGTTATAAACCGAATGCCAAGTAAGAGGTCTGTGTTATAAAGAGCCAGTGCAGCTTTCCTTCAGTTCTAGACACTGTATCAAAAGGGAGAGACAGAAGTTACACTGAGAAGCGGTTTCCAGTTTGAACGCCTGTACTGTGGGATACAATGCTGTAGAAGCGTGCGTTATAACCGAGAGCCTTACAGTGAGGGAGCCGTCCTCTTACCTGTCTCAGGTCATTCTGAATGTCCAGGTATTGAGAGCCACACTCACTCCAGGACAGGAATCCCAGGACATAGTCCAGGAACACAGTGTGCTCGTGGATCAGAGCCAGGTGGAGAGCCCTGGGGGGGGGGAAGAGTGAAGAAAAAAAAGAGAAATCTGAGCTTCTGAATAATCATCAAAATACCCCCAGTGTGTCTCGGTAACAAGCGCAGGTGTGTCTTATTATTAAACTCCTAGTGAAAGCAGGACTGGATCACACTGCTGTGCAGCGGGAGTCTGATTATTAAACTCCTAGTGAAAGCAGGACTGGATCACACTGCTGTGCAGCGGGAGTCTGATTATTAAACTCCTAGTGAAAGCAGGACTGGATCACACTGCTGTGCAGCGGGAGTCTGATTATTAAACTCCTAGTGAAAGCAGGACTGGATCACACTGCTGTGCAGCGGGAGTCTGATTATTAAACTCCTAGTGAAAGCAGGACTGGATCACACTGCTGTGCAGCGGGAGTCTGATTATTAAACTCCTAGTGAAAGCAGGACTGGATCACACTGCTGTGCAGCGGGAGTCCGATTCCCACCTCTGTATTATTATCATAGCCTAGTAGCTCATAGCACAGCCAACACCGCACACTGTATAACTGCGATGTTAACTTCAGATACGTACGTGTCTCCGTCTTCAGAAATGAAAGCCAGCGTCTTGATCATTTCTTCTCGCACTTGCTGCAGATTTCCCCAGCGCTGCTCTGCCCTGTTGTCACTGTCGGGATTATTTGAAGCGATATGCATTCGATTAGCATTATCGGCTGTATCGCGCAGATCGATGGCCACGATACCGTCGGTGATACGGCCCATCTCCGCGGCGGTTTCCTCCGTAACCGAATCCCCGACCGCCGAATCCAGCCGCTCTCCGGAGCCCCAGAGAGGGCAGGACTCGCCGGCTCCGGGAGCCCCGAAATCGTGCGGACCCCAGATTGCATGCTCTGTTGCAGCGGTATAGATTAGCGCCGGGGCTGCGGTAAAATAGCAGCAGGTCGAGTCCGCCTCGATCTCATCAGCGATGCTCAGCTCGGTTCCGCTGAAGAAACCGAGCCCGCTGTCGCACCATTCCTCGGTCGAACCGGGCTCGGAATCTTTACCGAACCGGATTTCAGCACTGGTGGCTCCGGTTCCGTCCCCGACCCGTTGTTTTGGATGCATGCTGGCCATTTAAAAAAAACAAAAAATCAAAGACGGTCGAATCTCTGTCCCTCCCGAGGCGTGTTGCGACCCGAAGCTGCAACGCTGTTATTAAAATCAAGCCTGCATGTCGCTCACTCACAGCGTTACTCTGCAATTCGGGGCTCCAACGTGCGTCTTAGCATCGTTTTGGGGGTCCCTGCAGCCTGAAAATAAAGGCTTCAGTGTTGTTTTTTTTTTCCACCCGAAGTCTGCGTGTTTCAGTTTAACATTAAGGGGTTTTTTTTTTTTTGTTTTGTTTTTGGGGGGGGGGGGGGGAATTCCAGGCGGTCCCAGCCAATTACAAAGCTTAACACGCGGGTCTGCGCTGCCTCCCCCGGAAACCAACCCCCGCTGCGTCTGGCATTCTGGGAAATGTAGTCTTAGAAGAAGACAATCCCCCCCCCCCCCCTTGCGTGCTTTCTATTCGCTTCGTTCACTGTATTAGATTACAGTAAATTCATGTATGTTGTTCGAAATATAATAAAAGGTGTAATTAATCGTAGAATTGAAACACAGGTTTGTAGAAACGGCCCTTCAGCTGTTTTTTTTCGTTATAGCTGCACAGCAAAGGGAGCGCTATCTTATCACGGTCTAATTCTACCACCTGCTGTTCATTACGGGAACTACACCCTCACTGCAGGATTCCTGCAAGCCTTGTTATAACAATCTTAATATAGCGCCTTTCATAGCGGACCATCTCAAAGCGCTCTACAAGATACGAGACTAGGGTGTATGAGCTGTGCATCAGCTGCAGAGTCACTCACACAACGTCCCACCCCAGAGACGCAGCACAAGGAGGTGAAGTGACTCGCTCAGGGTCACACACACAAGGGAGTCAGTGGCTGAAGTGGGATTTGAACCCGGGACCGACTCGTTACAAACCCGTTTCTTTACACGCCGGCCCACACAGCCTCCTCCTGTTAAGAGCTCGTCAGCATTTTATGAAGCGGTTCTCGCTCCTTTTTTTGTTCTCGATACGATTCCTATCAAAAGGTGTCCATCAACACGAGTGGTGCAGTAAAGAGAATATCTAACGTACCGATAACTGGTGCGCTTCACTCACAGATAAACGAGGTCCCGACCTTTTGGCATTTTGGTAATCGTTATGTGGGGGGTGTAGTTCCAAAAATATACAGTAGGTGGTAGCATTACCCCATGCTGGCATGGAGTTCCCTTTGTCCCGTTGATCGTCCTGATAAATAATGAAACAAGGAAGCCTGTTGACCCGCTGTATCACCAGCTCTTATACTCTCTGAACAGCCTCCCTCTGCTCTGAGCTGGCGGAGAACAGAGGGAGGCTCTTATTCTCTCTGAACAGCCTCCCTCTGTTCTGCGCTGGTGGAGAAGAGAAAGGGAGGCTCTTATAATCTCTGGACAGCCTCCCTCTGCTCTGCGCATCATATCGTTCGTCATGTTTTTGTGTTGTTGGCGTTCCTGGTTTTTATTAAAATTAAATCTTTTTTTTTTTTTTCATTACTGTTATGATTCCAATATCATTAAGAGGGATTACTCTTTCATATTCTCCTTAGCAACAGAAGCGGGGAATTTAATACCAGCCACCCCCCATAAAAATCACATCTAGACGTCAGCTGGCATCAGATTACCAAACAAGCCTCCCATGTTAGCTGTGTGATGCTGAAATAGTTTTGTTAGTTAGTGCTTTACAATGCTTCCCTATGTTTTACCAGACCTCTCTGTGCTTTACAATGCTTCCCTATGCTTTACCAATGCTTCCCTGTGCTTTACCCTCTCTGTGCTTTACAATGCTTCCCTATGCTTTACCAGACCTCTCTGCTTTACAATGCTTTACCAATGCTTGCTTCCTATGCTTTACCAGACCTCTCTGTGCTTTACAATGCAGACCTCCTGTGCTTTACAATGCTTGCATGCTTTACCAATCTGAGCCAGTGTGTTGTAAATGTCACCAAACTGCTTTTTAATGCAAGATTTACATATCTATAAAATATTGAATTTTTATTAATAAAAAAAAAAAGAATAATTCTTGTCATCATGAGCGTTTCTCCTGCGTGGTCCAGTACAGACGGTGCCAGCCCTGAACAGAGTCCCTTGTAAACGTTCGGGGGGCTCCAGATTTTTCTCTTCGACTTCCTGTCTAGATCCTTGTTATTCTGGACTAGGATGCATTCGAGGCGCATTTATTTTAAAAACTGACTTCTTGCGCGTTAATTCACTTCAATAACTCTAACCCACTAACTAGCAAATAACTTTTTCTTTGCAATGAAATCGAACGCAGGCTGCATTTATCGACGTAATTCCATATATTTACATTTTAGACAGGATGAGAGTAAGTTATCGAACCAACGTAGAAAATAACAGGTAGATGGCAGTTCAAAAAAAATTAATAAAAATCTCCCAAAAAAATTACAAAGTAGCCTGTCCTCAAAATGAGGCCAATGGCACTTAAGGGGTTAAACTCAATCCCAGTTCCTTCAAAGGAATCGGAATGAATGTTTCAAGAGACCCATTAATCGCTGGGATTGTTCACATTTGAAGCCAATTTAACAGACAAACAAAATCCCGTCCCCACTGTGAGAAGCTCATTTTAATTGCTGCTAATTGCAAATTTGGGAATTGATTAAAAGGGAGAATTAAAATTAGGAACTGACCCGACCCTGGCTGTCCTATAGCAAGCATGTGGACTGGAGGGAGGGGGGTGCATCGGCAGTCAGCCCCTGTCTGTATCAATCAGCCCATTCCCCCCTCCCTTCACTGTCGCTTCCACTTCATCTTCAGTTCCAGTTTTCAGACACCAGGTTCCAGTCTCCTGCAATATCTTTCTTTGAGTCTCGTTTGTGCTTCTATCCTGTTCTTCTGCTCTGAGCCGCTGGGTTCAGCCCTGTCTTTGCGTCTTCAAGATAAACAGAGACAGCTGACATGCAGTGAAGTTAAACAGAGTCAGAGCAGCAAGACGTGTGTGTGGGAATGAAGACTTGCTCCCCAGCTCGCTCTGTCTCAAGTTAAAATACTTTCTTGGCATGATGATTTCAACAAGCATTGCCAAAGATGTAATGTACTGTAACTCTCTCTCAGTCTCTCTCTGCCTATCTCTGTCTCTCCTTCTCTGTCTCTCTCTGCTCTCTCAGTCCCTCTCTAAGTCTCTCTCAGTCTTTGTGTCTCAATCTCTGTCTCTCTCACAGTCTCTCTGTCTCTGTCTTTCTCTGTCTCTCTCTCTCTGCTCTCTCAGTCCCTCTCTAAGTCTCTCTGTCTCTCTCTCTCAATCTGTCTCTCTCTCACTCTCTGTCTTACTCTAACAGCTTCTTGCAATGAAAGTTCTCTCTATCCGCAAGTAACCGTATTACAGGGTTTTACAAGGCATTCGTTCCGAAGAGAATTTAACGAGAGCGCTCCGTTGAAAAAGTTCCTAGAAATACAATTCATTAAAACAACAGGGATGTGCTCCCATCATCCTCTTCTTTATGTGTGTCATGAGAATAGATAAAGGAATTGTGCTTTATTCATTTCAAAAGAAGCAAAGTTTATTTCTTGCTGGTGTTGTGGAACTTCAGTGCGATTGTGATGTCACAAAGGGTCACTGTCGGTCTCCGTGACATCGCAACAGCCATTGTGATGTCACTGCGCAGAGTTTAGTTTTTTTTTCAGCACCTTACAATTATTTTATGCATGCACTGCAAGAGGGGATAAATTCAACCTACCCCCCCACCCCCAACATACAAAACGATACACGCTCCGGTAAAATACGAGAAGTTTTAAAAAAAATTCACCTTTACTGCAAAAGACATTTTAAAATCAAAACCTGTTCATAATAAGAGTCAGGATGTTGGTGCTGGATGGAGGCGAAGGGGGCAGAGAACCAACACAGGAGCCCCCCCCCCCCCCCCCCCCCCCCCCCCCCCCCCCCCCCCCCCCGCGGTCAAACGTACGCAGACTCGCTGGACTGGGTCCTGCCCAGGTTGGGCGCGGCCGGAGGGGGCGGGGGTGGGGGGTCTTTCTTACCCGCCCCTCCTCCTCCTCCTCCTCCTCGCATCCCCCCATCGCACACGGACTTCCTCTGTGCCTGCGCCCCTCGGATCGCCGTCCTCACCTTCCTCCAGCCCAGGTGGTTGAGCTCGGCGAGGTTGAGCAGCACGGAGACCCCGCTCACTGCGAACATGAACACCAGGAACACCGTCTTCTCCGTGGGGCGCGACACGTAGCACTCCACCTCCTTCACGCAGGGGTACCGCTCGCACGCCACCCTCCCCGGCACGCTAAACCCGTACAGGAAGTACTGCCCGGCCAGGAAGCCGATCTCCAGAGCGTTCCGGAAAACCACCTGGATCACGTAGAAGCGGGAGATCCCCTCCTGCTGACGGCTCTTGGACTGGGAGCTCTTGCCGCTGTCGTTGGCACCCCGAGTGGGACTGTTCGGAATCTCCTTCACCTCCAGACAGTCCGGTTCCTCTTTGCCGCACCCCTCTGGGTTTTGGACCAGAATGCCGTTGATGACCTTGCGGAGCGTCCTCTCCCCCGCGCCGCCCCCAAAGTCCCTCTCGAGAAGGGGGTGCAGGAAGGAGCAGCGCCGCTCCCTCTGCTTGGCGGCCTGGTGCACGGAGTAGGTGATGAAGCAGAGGCTGGGCGTGCACACCAGGATGATCTGGAAGACCCAGTAGCGGATGTGAGAGATGGGGAAGACCTTGTCGTAGCAGGCCTGGTTGCAGCCCGGCTGCAGCGTGTTGCAGATGAACATGACCTGCTCGTCCTCGTACACCGTCTCGCCCACGATCGCCACGATCAGGATCCGGAAAATCACCACCACCGTCAGCAGGATCCTGAGCAAGAGGACAGAGGCACAGAGTGTTAGGGAACAAGAGTAGAGAGAATGGGATGGTGTGTGAGAGAGAGTGAACAGAAATCAAAGAGAGCAAGAGAATGAAACGAACTCTCAACACGATTAGAGAATGACACACCGACACTTAGAAACAGTAATTTATTCTCTGGGGTTGTGTCGTGTCTAATTGACTGAGGTATGTATATATATATATATATATATATATATATATATATATATATATAGTACAGTATGTACAGGGCTAACATTTGCAACACTTTCTTTCTCAGAAAAGCTGATTGCCAGCACTCCCATCACCGACCCAGCGTCAATCTCTGGGCTAAGAATAGAAGATGTGTGAATTTATTCTGTGCTGAGAGAGTGGTGTGAACAGGGGGAGAGAGGGAGAAAGAGAGCGCGAGAGACAGAGATAGATGCAGCCATAGCATTGTAAAGCACAGAGAGGTCTGGTAAAGCACAGGGAAGCATTGTAAAGCACAGAGAGGTCTGGTAAAGCATAGGGAAGCATTGTAAAGCACAGAGAGGTCTGGTAAAGCATAGGGAAGCATTGTAAAGCACAGAGAGGTCTGGTAAAGCATAGGGAAGCATTGTAAAGCACAGAGAGGTCTGGTAAAGCATAGGGAAGCATTGTAAAGCACAGAGAGGTCTGGTAAAGCATAGGGAAGCATTGTAAAGCACAGAGAGGTATGGTAAAGAATAGAGAAGCATTGTAAAGCACAAACCTTCTCTGCATGTCAACTGCAGTATTTTTTTGTAAACAGCTGGGTTTTAGAAACAAGGAACGTTTTTTTTCCCCGTTTTTTTGTTTATGATGCTGCAAAAACAACACATCGAGAGAACGAGTAAGATAACGAAGCGCACGCACACACCCCGAGTAATCTCAGGACAGGACGGCTTGCATTAGCTTCACAAGCTGAATACTGTACATGCAAAACAGGGTATTATCTGAGTGAGGGAGCTCTACTCTCTTCATCCTCCTCCCCTCTCCTCTCTCTCTCTCCTCCCCTCCTCTCCTCTCCTCTCCTCCTCTCCCTCTCTCCCCCTCTCTCTCCTCCCCATCTTCCCTCTCCTCCCCCTCTCCCCCTCCTTCTCCTCCCCCCTCTCCCCTCCTCTCCTCCCTCTCCTCTCTCTCTCTCTCTCTCTCTCTCCCTCTCTCCTCCCCCCTCTCCCTCTCCCCCCCCCCTCCTCCTCCTCCCCCCTCTCTCTGACGAGTGATCCCTGCATCTGGGGGATAAAATGAAATCATTGAAAACCATAAATCACATTACGTTGCTGTTTGCTGTGCAGCATGAATCTGTATATTATAGATAAAAACACATTGGGGGGGGGGGGGGGGGGGTTGTAAAAAAAAAACCTGATTCACTTGGTTTAGTCCTGAAGATTAGGGTAGGTTCTATAATATTCACTTCATTTCCCGAGGCCCATAGTCTATAATTAGCATCGCTGTTGCTTCCCCTTTAAGGGATGCAGACATCTCTTTTTACCCTTTAATTTTTAATTCGGCACTGCGCTACCATGGCAACAACTGTTAATAGTTAAATTCCTGTGTAGGAGAAGGGTCATTCGTGTGTGAGTGTGTCTCAGTGTGAATATATCTCGGTGTTTGTGTGTCTCAGTGTGTGTGTGTGACTCAGTGTGTGTGTCTCAGTGTATGTGTGTTTTACTCAGTGTGTGTGTGTCTCAGTGTGTGTTTTACTCAGTGTGTGTGTGACTCAGTGTGTGTGTGACTCAGTGTGTGTCAGTGCATCTCAGTGTGTCTCAGGGTGTCTCAATGTGTCTCAGTGTGTCTCAGTGTATCTCAGTGTATCCCAATGCATCTCAGTGTGTCAGTGTGTCTCTCTAAGGAATCTGATCTGACTCTTTGAAGTGTAAATTCCCACTCAGTCCCTCAGGAACGCTGCTCTCTTCATTATAGGAAATGTTCAGGAATCTCACACAGAGTTCTCTTCTCTCCCGCTGCAGATGCAGCTTCATGTTGGAGAAGGAGAGCAGCAGCTGTTTCTCTTAACGCTTTGCCTATTAGTGTGCATTGTGTCTCATGAGACAACTAACCAATTACACTGCTATAGATCTGCACACAGCAGAGAGCACACGCATTAGAGCACCCCATTGCTTCTGCAGTTAGGGTTTGTTGTGTGTGTGAAATCAAACCACTGCAGCTGGAAATCTGGGGACACTGTCAAAATGGGCAAATCAGTGACTATCTGAATTTATTGCGATTCATTTATATTAAGAGGAAATAACCATCCATTTTCCGTTATCGACCCCCAGCGACTATCTGAATTTATTGCGATTCATTTATATTAAGAGGAAATAACCATCATGTGCCGTTATCACCCCCAGCGCCAGTCCCAGGACCAGCCCCAGCCCCAGGACCAGCCCCAGGGCCAGCCCCAGCGCCAGCCCCAGGACCAGCCCCAGCACCAGCCCCAGGGCCAGCCCCAGCGCCAGCCCCAGGACCAGCCCCAGAGCCAGCCACAGCGCCAGCCCCAGGACCAGCCCCAGAGCCAGCCACAGCGCCAGCCCCAGGGCCAGCCCCAGCCCCAGGCCAGCCAGGCCCCCAGCACCAGCCCCAGGACCAGCCCCAGGGCCAGCCCCAGCGCCAGCCCCAGGACCAGCCCCAGGGCCAGCCCCAGCGCCAGCCCCAGGACCAGCCCCAGAGCCAGCCACAGCGCCAGCCCCAGGGCCAGCCCCAGCGCGAGGCTTCAGAAACGTGAATCTCAAACTTATCCTTGTTTCCTAGAAGGTCGGTTGGCGTCACAAAAATTCAAGCGCTGACACAATTTCCAGAGTGACTCACACATCCCTGCACTGACCTTGTAACAGAGTCCCTCAGTAACAGCACAGTGTGATACAGCATGGTGAGGCATAGACAAGCCTTGTAAAGCACAGAGAGGTCTGGTAAAGCATAGGCAAGCATTGTAAAGCACAGAGAGGTCTGGTAAAGCACAGGGAAGCATTGTAAAGCACAGAGAGGTCTGGTAAAGCACAGGGAAGCATTGTAAAGCACAGAGAGGTCTGGTAAAGCATAGGGAAGCATTGTAAAGCACAGAGAGGTCTGGTAAAGCATAGGGAAGCATTGTAAAGCACAGAGAGGTCTGGTAAAGCATAGGGAAGCATTGTAAAGCACAGAGAGGTCTGGTAAAGCATAGGGAAGCATTGTAAAGCACAGAGAGGTCTGGTAAAGCATAGGGAAGCATTGTAAAGCACAGAGAGGTCTGCTATATATTATAAAGACATTTCAGAGGGCTGGATCACATCAATATCAGGGTCCAGTGCTGTATATTATAAAGACATTTCAGAGGGCTGGATCTCATCAATATCAGGGTCTAGTGCTGTATATTATAAAGACATTTCAGAGGGCTGGATCGCATCAATATCAGGGTCTAGCGCTGTATATTATAAAGACATTTCAGAGGGCTGGATCTCATCAATATCAGGGTCTAGTGCTGTATATTATAAAGACATTTCAGAGGGCTGGATCTCATCAATATCAGGGTCTAGTGCTGTATATTATAAAGACATTTCAGAGGGCTGGATCTCATCAATATCAGGGTCTAGTGCTGTATATTATAAAGACATTTCAGAGGGCTGGATCTCATCAATATCAGGGTCTAGTGCTGTATATTATAAAGACATTTCAGAGGGCTGGATCTCATCAATATCAGGGTCTAGTGCTGTATATTATAAAGACATTTCAGAGGGCTGGATCTCATCAATATCAGGGTCTAGTGCTGTATATTATAAAGACATTTCAGAGGGCTGGATCTCATCAATATCAGGGTCTAGCGCTGTATATTATAAAGACATTTCAGAGGGCTGGATCGCATCAATATCAGGGTCTAGCGCTGTATATTATAAAGACATTTCAGAGGGCTGGATCTCATCAATATCAGGGTCTAGTGCTGTATATTATAAAGACATTTCAGAGGGCTGGATCTCATCAATATCAGGGTCTAGTGCTGTATATTATAAAGACATTTCAGAGGGCTGGATCTCATCAATATCAGGGTCTAGTGCTGTATATTATAAAGACATTTCAGAGGGCTGGATCTCATCAATATCAGGGTCTAGTGCTGTATATTATAAAGACATTTCAGAGGGCTGGATCTCATCAATATCAGGGTCTAGTGCTGTATATTATAAAGACATTTCAGAGGGCTGGATCTCATCAATATCAGGGTCTAGCGCTGTATATTATAAAGACATTTCAGAGGGCTGGATCTCATCAATATCAGGGTCTAGTGCTGTATATTATAAAGACATTTCAGAGAGCTGGATCTCATCAATATCAGGGTCTAGTGCTGTATATTATAAAGACATTTCAGAGGGCTGGATCGCATCAATATCAGGGTCTAGTGCTGTATATATTATAAAGACATTTCAGAGGGCTGGATCGCATCAATATCAGGGTCTAGTGCTGTATATTATAAAGACATTTCAGAGGGCTGGATCGCATCAATATCAGGGTCTAGCGCTCATTAAGAGTATTTTGCACAGAGTCAGGCAGAATGATTCTTACCGGCCGATCATTGTGGAGTGCTGCTGGACGGCAGCTTCCAGGAGCCTCTCGAGAATCGTCCACTCCCCCATCACAGCTCCGGACAGCCAGCCAGCAGAGAACAGGAGAGGAGAGGAGAGGAGAGGAGACCCCCGCAGAGCCAGCAACTCAATGAATGAAAAACCAGCGCCGTCTCGCTTTCTATCTTTCTGTCTGTCTACACGTAGCACAGAAACAAATATAATAAGGTTTTAACAGTCCATCATATTTGTGATGGGTGTATTTATAGCTATGGTTATATATACTTAAACGTGGAGATTATAGGTGTAATGTTTCCTCTTGTCCATCCTCTCGTTCCTTCTCTTTCTCCGTCTCCCTCCCTCACTCTCCCTCCCGTCTCAACCCTTTCTTCCTCCGACTCTTTCTTCACTCTGCTGCTTGACTGGCGTTCAAAGAGCTCCTCTCCTCCTCTCGCTCTCTCTCCTCCCTCCCTCCCCCCTCCCCCCTCTCTATCTCTCTCTCTGGCTTGCAGTTTGACTGGTAACCAGCCTTCCTCTCTCTCTCTCACGTCTCTCTTTCCACCCGAGTGATTGAGAGGCACTAGGCAGTGGCGTGTGTCAAGTGGATTAGGAGATAAATGATTTTACCTCCCCTCCTCCTCTCTCTCTGTACTATTATATTATGTAACATTGTACATCACACTGACAAGCATATCACCTGCACCCCAAATCTGTATCATTGAAATCAGATCTATCACACACACACAACACACACAACACACACTCACACACACAATTTCAAAAGGGTAAACTCTTATGCACAAAATGGAGCAAAATCAAAAAGATAAAATCTCATGTAGGTACACTGAAATAATTCATTTAAAAGAAATAATTTATAACAGAAGGTTTTGGATTATAAATCTTTCTTCAGCACAACGAGGTGAAGTGACTCGCTCAGGGTCACACAGCAAGTCAGTAGCAGGTGGGATTTGAACCAGGGACCTTGTGCTTCATGTAGCTGTTCTTTCACCCTCCCCTGTAGATCTGTGCTTCATGTAGCTGTTCTTTCACCCTCCCCTGCAGATCTGTGCTTCATATAGCTGTTTTTTCACCCTCCCCTGCAGATCTGTGCTTCATATAGCTGTTCTTTCACCCTCCCCTGCAGATCTGTGCTTCATATAGCTGTTCTTTCACCCTCCCCTGCAGATCTGTGCTTCATGTAGCTGTTCTTTCACCCTCCCCTGCAGATCTGTGCTTCATGTAGCTGTTCTTTCACCCTCCCCTGCAGATCTGTGCTTCATGTAGCTGTTCTTTCACCCTCCCCTGCAGATCTGTGCTTCATATAGCTGTTCTTTCACCCTCCCCTGCAGATCTGTGCTTCATATAGCTGTTCTTTCACCCTCCCCTGCAGATCTGTGCTTCATGTAGCTGTTCTTTCACCCTCCCCTGCAGATCTGTGCTTCATATAGCTGTTCTTTCACCCTCCCCTGCAGATCCGTGTGCTTCATCAATCATGTTACTGAAAAAAACGTCACCAACTCGAATGACCTTCATTAAAATTAAGTTGTAGCACCCTTCATTTATGTTTAAAATAGTTTGGGCATTTTCATGTTGGATGCAGTTGTGTAAAACTCATTCCCCCAAAACGTTATTTATTTTTTCTAAGATATATGTGCGCATACTATATTATATATATATATATATATATATATATATATATATATATATATATTTACTTTGGGACAATAAAATGACACTTTTACTTTGGGACAATCCGTTCTTCATATAGGAATGACACCTTGAATGATGTCATTATAATACCTAATAGACACACGGAATTGGCATTGCTCCCAATGTTTTTTTCAGAGACATTTGCCTATGCAGTATAAAAATGATCAATAGGGCAAGATGCTCTTCTTTGATAAAATAGTCTTAACTAAAAATGGTACATTGCCTAAAGAGAACCGTAGATTATTGATCAATCCTGTGTAAAACATGCACGCTTGAAACTGTGATGCTTTTTCAAACAGACGTTTCTATAATAAACGCGAGGAAAATGCTTCTTGTTTTCTCAGACCTGGCAGAATTCTCCGTACGATCTTGATCTACGCAGGCGTAACAAATTAAATAAATACATTTCAGGGACCCCTCCCGCTTTGCTCGCTCAGATAACTCAGATCTCCTCCTGACGTGTCCTGGGACACCTTGCCACGCATTGACAGGAATCGCGTCCCTGCCAGGAGGTCCCGTGCCGAGTTCTTTCACGTTATCATCACATTGTTTAAAAACCTGCCCAAATTAAGCATCACATTAATTTGGGGTGACTGACTGCTCCAAAAATTACAAAGTAGCGTGTTCTCAAATGACAATAATAACAATATCAGTAATAAGCAGCTACTCTTTAAATACATTTTGTTGCAATTTCTCTCGGACAGAAGGTTTGTTGAGACCTGGCCAGCTGCTGTTTATTTCTGTCAAGATTAATGACTGCGTTAGGAAAGCGGGAGAGAGAGAGAAAGCGATAAATCTCAGTGTTGAGAGACGCGAGGCAACCTGCGGGGGCGGAGTCAATCTCTTAAGACAAAAAACCGAAACTTGAAATCCTGCCTGTTCAAAACAAACAAAACAGGGTAAACTAAGAAAACTAGAAAAGTGTCCCAAAGTAAAGTTTAATACAGAACAGTGACAGCATTGCAAGGCACAGGGAAGCACTGTAAAGCACAGAGAGGTCTGGTAAAGCATAGGAAAGCATTGTAAAGCAAAGAGAGGTCTGGTAAAGCATAGGGAAGCATTGCAAAGCACAGGAAAGCATTGTAAAGCACAGAGAGGTCTGGTAAAGCACAGGGAAGCATTGTAAAGCACAGAGAGGTCTGGTAAAGCACAGGGAAGCATTGTAAAGCACAGAGAGGTCTGGTAAAGCATAGGGAAGCATTGTAAAGCACAGAGGTCTGGTAAAGCATAGGGAAGCATTGTAAAGCACAGAGAGGATGGTAAAGCATAGGGAAGCATTGTAAAGCACAGAGAGGCTGGTAAAGCATAGGGAAGCATTGTAAAGCACAGAGAGGTCTGGTAAAGCAGGGAAGCATTGTAAAGCACAGGGAAGCATTGTAAAGCAGAGAGGTCTGGTAAAGCACAGGGAAGCATGGTAAAGCATACTGAAAAACAATCCAGGATAAACTAACCCTTATAAAAGTGTCCCGACATTAAAAGCACAGCAGTGGAATACAGCACAGTGGAATACAGCACAGCGGGATAAACGTCAAACGAGCCGTGAAACTTTGTAGGAGATATGAAAAATATTATTTCTGAAACGCAACCCACGCTCGCACTTAGATACGTATCGACCCGAGGAAACATTTGGTTTTGTGGGTCCCTGCCTCTAGAACTAAACTAATTACAGGACAGTCGTTAAAGAAAGGTTCCCCTTCACAGGGAGGAAGCAGCCCTTTGTTTCAAAGTAACGTGCTTGCAGAGCAGCACACAGGGGTGGTGTAACTACATCACTGTAACACCAACCGAGCAACTTCACAAACAAACCTGTACAAGCACGACGAAGCTTATTTTAAAATGAACAGGATATCTTTTTCTAAGTGGCATGTCACAACTTTCCTGGATCTAAACCCCCCACCCCCCCAAGTCTCCCGCGCAGTGCCGTGAAACCTGGTCTCCTGAAACGAAGGTCCAAAACGCAGAGCGGCACTGCGTTCCCTCGGTTTTATAGAGGCAGGGGTTGGTACACAATGAGAGAGGGGCGAGCAGAGTATAATAAAGCTTTATTGAACGGGACGGAGAGCTGGTCCACAGTGTGGGGAGGCTGGTCTTCGGGGCGTAGCTTACAACCTGCAAACAGAGGAATCAAAAATCAACCGGGTTTCGAGAGAGGCTTCAGATCAAAGTCACTCCAGTGAGTTAAAAAGGTACATGGCCTGTGAAAAGGAGGTTTCAAAACTAAACAGAAACAAAAATTGGCATTTTGAATTCTGCTTCAGCTAATCAGAGCGCCACGGACAGATTAAGAAGGAGCGCTTACCATTCAGAGTGAAACCAGCTGCCTGGGTTTGTGCAGATCGCTGCTTTTCTGAGACTCTGTGGAGAAGAACAGCGACCCACACAAACCCAGGCAGCTGCTTCTTCACTCTGAACACAGGGATCTCAGGATCTGTGCAACCCAGCATGCTTTTATAAAGAGCACCCCCAGGTGCCTTGACTAAAACTTAAAAAGCCACTGGATAAGCAATCAAACACTTTAAAAATTCGACTGCGCCAGCCTTCCCGATACGACCCGGGACGGACTTCCAAAGGCCTCCCGTCGGTGCTCCAGCTTTCAGATGGTTCAGAGAACGACCGAAAGCTCGGGGCGAGACCAGGAGCCAACGAGGAGATCAAAATAAACCTGCGTTCAACCTACGTGACTTCCCTGAAGGCCCTCTTCTCCACGTATTTCAGTTTGTGCTTTCTCACGAACCTGAAACGAAACGCAGAAACAGAAAAAAGGGAGCCGTTATTACAAACGCATCGCACGGGACTGCAGAAAGAAAAACACATCGAGGAGTGTGCGAGAAAAAAAAACATCAGGTAGTTATGTTCACCGTGTAGTGAGGCAAACAGGTTGAGCTTAGTCTAGCGCTCATTATTATTAATGAGCAGAGAGTGGAGTGTGTAGACTAGTGTACATTATTATTAATGAGCCGAGAGTGGAGTGTGTAGACCAGCGCTCATTATTATTAATGAGCCGAGAGTGGAGTGTGTAGACCAGCGCTCATTATTATTAATGAGCCGGGAGTGGAACGTGTAGACCAGCGCTCATTATTATTAATGAGCCGGGAGTGGAACGTGTAGACCAGCGCTCATTATTATTAATGAGCCAGGAGTGGAGTGTGTAGACTAGTGCTCATTATTATTATTATTATTATTATTATTATTATTATTAATATGTTGGCTATGACAGTGCTGTTCAAGTCTAGCCCTGTTTCACAGTGAAGGCACAGCCCTGTGTCTTACTTTGCTCGCTCTCTCGGCTCGATCAGGTTCCTCTTCTGCAGGCTCTTGAAGCGATCCTTGAGGATGCTGCCCTCTGGCTGCCCGGCAGGGAAACAAGCAGAAAAAAAAAAGTCAAAACAAAAAGAATTCAGAAATTCAATCAAAAACGTTTCAAAACTGTAAGACTTCCTTTTCACTGCGATGAAAATGTAGTTTCCTTTACATTCTCAGGGACTGGGAGGGAAGCTGTGTGGCTCTACTATCAAAAGGGCCGTTTTTTTAATTTTTTTATTGATATTTGTTGCTTATAATAGCATGTGGTGTGTCAAGAAAGAAATATGCTTAAAACGCAAGCAAAATAAAATAATTTCTCTCTGATCGGACTTTCCTAAAAGAGCTTAAATCTTCAAGACACACAGACTCACTCACCTTGAGTTTGCGAAGAGATCCTGCCATCTCAGAGCTCAGCTGCAGATCCAGGTCTGGCTCCTGGTATCTGAAAACAGAAATACATACACATTAAAACTTTTGAAAAATTCGGGAGACTTGAGACTAACAGAGACCCGCCAGGGACGGGAATCAGACTCCTGCTCCATAGCAGTCTGATCCACTCCAGGTTTCACTGTGAGTTTAATAATAAGACACACCTGAGCTTGTTGCCTAGACACACTGGGGCTGATCAAGCTGGTAGCAAAACCTGAACTGGGTGACAGTGCTGTGCAATAGAAGTCTGACTGCCATCGCTGCTCACACACAGTCTGTGCTCAGGGGCAGGTCTGCACTCTGCAGGGATTGCAAGTGTAGCTGTTGCTATTAGATTACAATGGGGACATGTCTTCTAAGATGAATCAATCATTGTGCATTTACAGTATAGATGCCTGGAGAATTCTATCATTGGCATGGAGTGTGAGATCTATCTGCACTCTGCAACAGTGCAAGCAGAGCTGCTGCTAACAGATTCAAATAGGTATGTGACTTTATTACTCATAGCCTCAAACACCCAGTCTCTCTCTCACTTCTCTCCAGTCTGCAAGGCAGGCAGGCAGGCTCTCTCTCTCTCT
Organism: Polyodon spathula; assembly: GCF_017654505.1. NCBI lineage: Eukaryota > Metazoa > Chordata > Actinopteri > Acipenseriformes > Polyodontidae > Polyodon > Polyodon spathula. The sequence continues at coordinate 2,950,704 of NC_054573.1, read as the reverse complement.
CGTTTCCCCAGTCTGCGAGAGGCTCTCTCTCTCTCTCTCTCGCTCTCTCTCTCTCGTTTCCCCAGTCTGCGAGAGGCTCTCTCTCTCTCTCTCGCGAGAGCAAACTCTCTCTCGTTTTCCCATCTGCCTCAGAGGCTCTCAGCTCTCAGAGTTCCCCCAGAGGGGTCAGACTACTCTCCGAGAGAGAAGACAGTCAGATCTCTCTGCTCTCTCCTCTCTCTCTTTTTCTCTCTCTCTCTCTCTCTCTCTCTCTCTCGTTTCCCCAGTCTGCGAGAGGCTCTCCTCTCCTTCTCTCTCCCCAGTCCTGCGCTTTCCCCGTCTGCTAAGAGCTCTCTCTCTCGTTTCCCCAGTCTGCGAGAGGAGCCTCTCTCTCTCTGCCCTCTCCCCAGTCTGCGAGAGGCCTCTCTCTCTCGTTTCCTCTGCGAAAGCTTCTCTCTCTCTGTCAGAGGGTCTCTCGACTCCTTCGAAGAGCAGAAACCTCCTCTCTCTCTCTCGTTTCCTGCAGTCTGAGAGAGGCTCTCTCTCTCTCTCTCTCTCTCTCTCTCTCTTTTCCCATTCTGCGAGAGGCTCGTCTCTCTCTCTCCTCGCTCTCGTTTCCCCATCTGCGCGAGGCTCTCTCTCCTCTCGTTTCCCCAGTCTGCGATAGAGGCTCTCTCTCTCTCGTTTCCTCTCGTCTCGTTTCCCCCAGTCTGCGAGAGGCTCTCTCTCTCTCTCGGTTTCCCCAGTCTGCGAGAGGCTCTCTCTCTCTCTCGGTTTCCCCAGTCTGCGATAGCTCTCTCTCTCTCTCGTTTCCCCAGTCTGCCAGAGGCTGCTCCTCTCTCTCTCCTCTCTCTCTCTCTCTCTCTCCTCGTTTTCCCCAGTCTCTCTCTCTCTCGTTTCCCCAGTCTGCGAGAGCGCTCTCTCTCTCTCTCGTTTCCCCAGTCTGCGAGAGGCTCTCTCTCTCTCGTTTCCCCAGTCTGCGAGAGACTCTCTCTCTCTCGTTTCCCCAGTCTGCGATAGTCTCGCGTTTTCCTCCGCCCCAGTCTGCGTAAGCTCTCTCTCCTCGTTTCCCCCCCCATTCTGCCCCATCCTGCTATAGGCTCTCTCTCTCTCTCTTCTCTCTCTCTCTCTCGCTCTGAGTTTCCCCAGTCTGCGATAGCTCTCTCTCTCTCTCTCTCTCTCTCTCTCGTTTCCCCAGTCTGCGATAGCTCTCTCTCTCTCTCTCACTTGAGTTTCCCCAGTCTTCGTGGCATGCTCTCCTCCTCAAGCTTTTTGGCCCGACGCGCCTCCTTCCTGAGGCCCGTGGTCTCCTCCTGCCGCAGCACCTCCGCCTTGAGGGAGCGGAGCCGGAATAGCTGCTGCTGCCGGTCCCTGGCTTGTCGCAGGGCCTTCCAACGCTTCTCCTGCAGAGCGGAGAGGAGTGAGACACAGAAACACAGAGTTACACCACAAACCTGGCTGCACCCTAAGTGTGTTCCCTACAGGACTAATTAAACAAATCTTAAAAACCCTCATAACCCTGCCTCAGATTTCTTCAGACATGTGTTATGTTCATTAAAAAAAAATCGTGTAGCTTTTTAATCCCAGCCTCTAACTCAAGCCCTCAGTTCCCACGGCAATGCCCACACGGCAGCGCCCGGGAAACCCTGTGCATTCTTCACATTCCCAGCATGCACCTGCCGGGAATACTACGTGCGCAAGGATGTCTCTCCTCATTGGGCAACGCAACTTAATAAAAAAAAATATATGTTTTCAACGTGCCCTGCTTTCCATGGCACACTGAGCACTGAAGCACCCCCCCCCCCCCCCCCCCCCCCCCCTGGGCTGGGATCCCCTCTCTCACCCTCTCTCTCAGCTGTCTCTCCCACTTTCTCTGCCTCTCCGTTTTCTTCTCTCTAGAGGCAGCCTGGTACTGGGGAGTGTATTCATCATGAGGCCCCTCGTCCTCCGAGTCCTCTATCAGCCCCTCCACCTCCTCCTGGAACACCGACTCCTGCATCAGATACAAGGAGAGAGACTAGATTAAAAAACAGACCCCTGCACCACAGAGACAAGGAGAGAGACTAGATTAACAAACAGACCCTTGCACCACAGCGACAAGGAGACAGACTACAGTAACTAACAGTTCCTCTGCACCACAGAGACGAGGAGAGAGACTACAGTAACTAACAGTCCCTCTGCACCACAGAGACCCCAGGAGAAAGCAGGCTGCCCCGTGCTCAGTACCCGAGTGGCTATCTGCTCCTTGGGGAAGGCCAGCTGGCGCTCTAGCCTCAGCTCAGCTTTCTGTTTCTTCAGCTCTATCTCATGGCCTTGACGCAGCAGAGCCTGAAAAAGAGATAAAGGGAGAGAACGAACGAATTACGTTTTAGATAATTGTTCTACTGTTACAAACTAGCTTTTAAATAGCTTCGTCTCTAATTGTACACCGAAAACCAATTTTAATTCCCTGTTTTATTACATTTTGTTATTAGACTGTTCATAACGACTTCATTGTTCCAATAATAAAAGGGCTGGGAATCAGACTCCCGCTGCACAGCAGTGTGATCCAGTCCTGGTTTCACTGTGAGTTTAATAATAAGACACACCTGAGCTTGTTGCCTAGACACACTGGGGGCTGATGAAGCTGGTAGCAAAACCTGGACTGGATCACACTGCTGTGCAGTAGGAGTCTTATCCGGTGAGACAGGAGGACAGGGAGGGGTTACCTGGTGAGACAGGAAGTCAGGGTTGTAGGAAGCTCCAGGGGCAGGAACCTCGACAGCAGGGAGAGTGGAGGGCTTCACATTGAGACGCGCTGGACGCTGAGAGAGAGAGAGAATTCAACAGGGATGAACTGAGAAAAACAATACATTGAATAAGACGTTGAAAGAATCTCCCAATGCCTTCAACAGAAACCTAACAGATTCAATGGCAAACGTTTCCACTAAAGTCTCTCTCCGTGTATTTGAACATAATAATAATAATAATAATAATAACAATAACAATAACAACAATAGAGACCCTGAGGCTTTCACCCACCTTGACTAGCATCTTCTTGGTCTGCTGTAGATACCAGGGGTCTGCAGTCTCAGCAGCTACAAGAACACACACAATGAAACTGCATGGTGATCGCTGCAATGTTTAACTATCAAGACGGGAGCCTTCCCAACTTGGTTCAGCTCAGTTTACCCCCAATAGCAAAAACACAGCTGAAGACTCCCAGAGCAAACACCTGGGCTGATTCAAACTGCTCTGCAACGCGAGTCTAATAATAATAATAATAATAATAATAATAATAATAACAGGCTCACAATGAAACTAAAACCTGTCTGCTCAAACCAATGGGAGTCATTATCACTAGGCACACAGAATGAACATAAAACCTGGACTGGCTCAGTCTGCTATGCAAATTGAATTGTATCTCCTAGGTCAGTCAAGGGTTTTTAACTGAATTTTTTTCTAATCTATGGAGTTTTGAGACATTGCCCTGCCAAAACTTTAAGATGAAAAAAAAAAAAAAAAAAAAAAAAAAAAAAAAAAATCTAATATACATTTTAAAATATAGATCGAAAACGAATAATGGGACAGCACACACACGCTGCAGGAAGGGGCTGCAATCTCGACACCCCACCTCTCCTCACCTGCTCCGCTCCACAGATCGTAGAACCCTCTCTGAGGGTCGTTGTTTGCTGCCGGTTTGTTTGCCTTCCCCTTCCTGGCGAGGGATCTCTGCAGCCGCGCCTGGAGCAGTCTCTGTTGCCGTGGCACCACGCCGCGGGCCTCCAGTTGCTGAGCACGCTGGGCGATGACTCGCAGCTTCTTCGCGTTGGGAATCTGGTGTGCCAGCACACTGCAGCCAGGGGGCGAGAGAGAGACAGGGATCAGCAAGTGACAGCGCACTGTAGCCAGGGGGCGACAGAGAGGGATCAGCAAGGCTGAGGAACAGCAGAACTAGAAATCAGACCCTCAGTTTTGCAGTTTGATCACATTCCCCACTCGGGGTGAATCTGAAGCCCCATCACTGTAGGACGCGGGGCCCTTGCTGAACGACAATGAGTTTCGGACGCACACGCGGAGGCAGACAGGCACTCACTCTTTGGGAGCCGGGATGCGAGAGTCCGACTGCAGAATCACATCGATCCGCAGAGGCTTGTCCTTGCGGTGCCGACTGCCATCGGGCTTCTCGGAGTCGAGGCCGCTGGAAACGCTAAAAACAGAAACCGCACATCAAACACAGGGACCGCATCATCAACCCGATCCAACACTGAGGACATACAAACCGTATCATAACCCCAATCCAACACCGAGGACACACTACCCAGTGTGTATCATGTGACTGTAGCAGCTCGATAATGTAGTTCACCAGACCAGGCGTCCGGTCTGCAGTCCAGGAAAGCACCCAACTCTGATCTGAGATTATTTTAACTTGGGGCAGTTTGGCAAACGATTTGATTACAGGGGTACACAAAACCCTGCTGTGCCCACTGATGTCACTGGCAGGTTTTAGTAATTTGATCCCCCAAGCATGAGTGTGCCCTTCTTAGTTTTGAGTGCTGCACCCCACTATACACACCCTATCTGCATTAGTGAAGGAAAACAAACTGATCTATAGACTCAATACCAGGATGCCTGTGTTTTCAAAATACAAAGGTGTGTTAAACACAGCGAAATGTTGGGAAGTTGACTTCTGAGCAAAACCTTAATTTTTGTATGAAGCTACATGCATTGGGTCACGTGACCTCCTCGGCCCTGAATGAAAACCCTTTGGCACGGATACTGTAACCGTGATGTCAGCGCGCCTCGACACGCCTCTCCAGAAATCAGGACCTCGGTTTTGTGGTTTGATCTCATTCCCCACTCGGGGTGAATCTGAAGCCCCATCGCTGTAGGACGCGGGGCCCTTGCAGAACGATAGTGAGTTTCGGTCCCTCACGTTGAGGCAGACAGGCACTCACTCTGTGGGAGCCGGGATGCGAGAGTCAGGCTGCAGAATCACATCGTCCTGCAGAGGCTTGTCCTTGTCGAGATTTGAGTCTGAAAACACAAAACAGCTGCATCAATAACATCCAGGGTTAGAAACTCACACTAGCCCTGCTGCTGCTGCACCCAGTCCTGGGGTTCAGAACTCCCCTCAATGAAGTCTATTATTATTAATATTGAAATGATCAGGAGCCAGGAGTTTGAGCAGGGTTAGAAACTCACACTAGCCCTGCTGCTGCTGCACCCAGTCCTGGGGTTCAGAACTCCCCTCAATGAAGTCTATTATTATTAATATTGAAATGATCAGGAGCCAGGAGTTTGAGCAGGGTTAGAAACTCACACTAGCCCTGCTGCACCCAGTCCTGGGGTTCACAGCCCCCCTCAATGCAGTCTATTATTAATATTACACTGGCAGTACCTACCTCTCCTCTCACCTCCTGCGTCAACAAAGAACAGACTGTCATCAGGCTTCTCTGAGATGAGGCCGCTGGAAACGAGAAAAACACAAACCGCACATGAAACACAGGGACTGTCTACCAGAAACCCAATCCAGCACTCAGAGGGGCACACGGTCCAGCGTGTATCCTGTGACCCTAGTCTCCACAGAGATCTGAGGGCAGCTGGGCAAACGATTTGATTACCGGGGTGCACAATACACTCGGGGTGCGCTCTTACCCGATCAGTGTGTTGCTGTTTGTTATAAATGTAACTTTTTTTTTTTTTCCATAAAAAACAAACAATTCTGAAAAAAAAAAATTATAATATGTACAGAGAATACGATTTTGATACAGAGAATGTAACTGTATATTGGGTAGACCGTGTCTGTGATAATTACGTACAGCTGTGTTTAATAACACTCTTTCGTCGTAATATTTAACGATTATTAAAATATCATTTCTAACCAGAGCTGTTACTTATTTGATGACAGACTTCTGGAATAATCCAATTTATTGAGCAAATTATAAACAATCTGTGCGAGGTTGATAAGCGGGGTATATTTACGTTTGCTCAGTAAAAAAATCAGCGTCGCGTTTATAATTTTAACACCACAAACATCCAACTAAATGTTTTTTTTTTTAAAATGGAAACCGGTCTAAAACAGGATCAGATCTACACATGCACTGCAGCAACGTGGACAGAAACAAACGCGGCCTCCGTGGGTCACTCCTCCATCTCAAGCGCCTTCATTTTAAACTGTTAGGAGAAACACGGGTGACCCGTTTAATAAGTTCGCTGTGGATCAGCCCCACGCAAAGACCCACGAGCACCGTGCGCTAATTACAGGGCAGCATTTCCACGCGTGGAAACTAATGAAGCCGAAACGAATGAATTATCTCCGGAATAATTCGCCGGCGAGCTGCGGTGGGAATCGGCTCGGTTCGATACGGTCCAGAGCGGCTTTGCTTTATTCAGCGCAAACTAAATTCGTGTCTGTTTTTTATAAATCAGCTGTTAGTTTGCGAAGCGGAGGCACCGACCCGACAGTCCGCTCCTGAAAGCGCACGTCCTCCAGAAACTCCTCCACGTCCCGCACGTCGCTGTGTTTGCCCCAGCTCTTTTTTTTATTCTTGTTGAGCTGTTTCTTCTTCTTGTTTTTGGGTCCGGACGGGTTCAGGTCCGTTTTAAAGCTGAGAAACCCGTCCCGAGGTGCGGCCATGCCTCCCTTGCGTGTCCCGGACGCCATTTCGCGACAGTGGAAAGAAGGAGGAGGCGAATCTGCGCCGGCGAAACATTCGCGCAAAAACGGAGCGACCTGCTGTTTCGAATCGGCAGATTCCAAACACCGACAGGCTGGAATTAATAGAAACGCAGATACCAAAAAAAAAAAAAAAAAAAAAAAAAAAAAAACGGGATTAATATTACTCGGGTTTATTATAACGTGTTTTTAAATGTGTATAAAAAATGTTTGCTTTGTTCTTGGTTTTTCCCGAAGATTGCGTGGCGGGTCGGAACCAAATTCCCCGTGCTGTTACCCGCCTTCGCCACACGGGGGAAGCAGTGAGCAGTGAGCTGTAATGAGATACCGAGTTCACTTCTGAAATGCAATGCAAGTAAATAGAAACATCACTACATTTAAAAAAACAAAAAACAAACGTTTATTACACTAGGTAACACCATTTTTGTTCCTGGGTAGTAAGTGTTATTTCCTAATTGCTTATGCCTCAAAAGTATAGAAAATGAGCTAAAAAAGCTAGATCGTACTGTAAATACAGTATAATTGTAAATCTCGAAAAACTACTCACTTCTAAATCTTTTGTAGTCATCTTTTTATTACTTTAGCATAAATACATGTTAATTTGGATTCATATGTTGTTTTTTTCTGACTTTATGTGAACGAAAAGACACACATTTGCCAGTTTTCCCATTGGAAATAGTGATATTTTGAAATATCACTGTCCTGGTCACAAAAGCAAAGTTTGTGGGGAATAATAGCCATTTTCTATACTTTTGAGGCATAAGCAATTAGGAAATAACTCTTACTACCCAGGAACAAAAAAAAAAAAAAATTGTTAAGTGTGTTACACAGTGTTATTATTATTAGTGAAATATGATATCACAGTTCCTTATAAATATACACAGTAATTTAGCAGTGCTGTCCCCCATGCTTTTCCTATGGTTATACCATCTCTGTGCTTTACAATGCTTCCCTATGCTTTACCAGACCTCTCTGTGCTTTACAATGCTTCCCTATGCTTTACCAGACCTCTCTGTGCTTTACAATGCTTCCCTATGCTTTACCAGACCTCTCTGTGCTTTACAATGCTTCCCTATGCTTTTACCATACCTCTACCTCTCTGTGCTTTACAATGCTTCCCTATGCTTTACCAGACCTCTCTGTGCTTTACAATGCTTCCCTATGCTTTACCAGACCTCTCTGTGCTTTACAATGCTTCCCTATGCTTTACACCCCTCTGACCTCTCTGCTTTACAATGCTTCCCTATGCTTTACCAGACCTCTCTGTGCTTTACAATGCTTCCCTATGCTTTACCAGACCTCTCTGTGCTTTACAATGCTTCCCTATGCTTTACCAGACCTCTCTGTGCTGCTTCCTTATGCTTTACCACTCCTCTCTGTGCTTTACAATGCTTCCCTATGCTTTACCAGACCTCTCTGTGCTTTACAATGCTTCCCTATGCTTTACCAGACCTCTCTGTGCTTTACAATGCTTCCCTATGCTTTACCAGACCTCTCTGTGCTTTTCAATGCTTCCCTATGCTTTACCAGACCTCTCTGTGCTTTACAATGCTTCCCTATGATTTACCAGACTTATCTGTGCTTTACAATGCTTGCAAGGGAGAGACAGACAGACAAACAGACAGGCAGGCAGGCTATTTCATTAAGACCATGGTAATCCTCAGATGCAGCATATGGCAAAGTGAGACAGAGAGAGAGGGAGGGAGAGAGCGGGCAAGGGAGACAGGATGGGATGGAGGGACATACGCACAGAGACAACTTCAATTATGATTCATTTCTTTCTGGTAATCTCGAATCAAACAGGTTGCAGGGAGTCTGTTGGGTAAATATTTCTAATCAGGTCATGTCTCAGTGGTCTGGAGATTAGTAGATGAGATGAGTGTGAAATAATGAGAGAGAAACACACCAGCTGTAAACACACACACGCATATAAACATACATGCATACATATATGTAAAATATCAGGCATAATCTGTAAAACACTAGAGGTAAAACTAGAAGAAACTGAATGAAGCAGACCAGCGTTTGAGCTCTAGTGCCTTCATCAGTGTAACTGAAACTAAACTGAGTCAAGCAGACCAGCGTTTGGGCTCTAGTGCCTTCATCAGCGTTATTGAAACTAAACTGAGTCAAGCAGAGCAGCTTTTGGGCTCTAGTGCCTTCATCAGTGTTACTGAAACTAAACTGAGTCAAGCAGACCAGCGTTTGGGCTCTAGTGCCTTCATCAGCGTTATTGAAACTAAACTGAGTCAAGCAGAGCAGCGTTTGGGCTCTAGTGCCTTCATCAGCGTTATTGAAACTAAACTGAGTAAGCAGACTAGCGTTTGGGCTCTAGTGCCTTCATTAGTGTTTCTGAAACTAAACTGAGTCAAGCAGACCAGCGTTTGGGCTCCAGTGCCACAAGCCACATGTTTTAGTTTCATTTATTTTGTTTCTTTTAGTTTGTTTGTTTTTTGGGGGTAAGAGCTTCGGTGTGCCAGCTCGCCCGCTTGCTCGCTCGCTCAGTGTAATTAAAAAAGGTTTCCCAGCATGCCGCGAGGCGGAGGGTGGCATCTGTCGGGTGGGAGGGCTTAGGATCAATTTGTCGTCTCGGGAGAGACTCTAATCTCCTCTAATTCAGTTATCAAACCGCTGACAGTACAGGACTGCTAACAGGATTGATACACTTACTAACTTGAGAAGCAAAATTAGCAAGTGGAGAATGGGGGGGGGCAAGAGGGGGGGGCATCATTACAAGCCTTTGTCTTCTTTATTTTTATATAGCGCCTTTCATAGTGGACCACCATCACAAAGAGCTTCACAGAGACAGGCTGTGAACTGCGCCTTGTATGCAGAGTCACTTCCAATAGGATGCTGATTTAACATCTCATCCATCAGTCCGTGGCAGAGGTGGGATTTGAACCGGGGACCTTCTGGTGACAAGGCTTTCATAAAAAAAAAAGTGAAATCGTGTGAAACTCACCTTGTTCAATACAGATAACAAAAACCGCAGAGAAAGAGAGACGCTTTTTAGAAGAAAAAATGTCTTTTAGCATGGCCTGCTCAAATCTGCACAATGAAACTTCAACATGTAGGGAACGTGGGAAAAAAATGTGAACAAACTGGCTAATAAAAAGGGAATTATGGCCATATATACATACTAAAAAACACATTAAAAAAAGATCAATTGAAAATGTACAAAAGAAAACAAACAGAGAAAAAACCCGTTCAAATTAATGGGATATTTAACATTGAGTGGACCCTAAACTATCCCCTAGTAAAAGGACCAGAGGAAGCACACCTTGGAAATTAAGACTCCTGCTGCACAGCAGTGTGATCCAGTCCTTGTTTTTTCTATGTTTAATAAGACACACCTGAGCTTGTTGCCTAGACACACTGGGGCTGATCAAGCTGGTAGTAAAACCTGGACTGGGCGACACTGCTGTGCAATGGGAGTCTCATTCCCATCCCACGCTGGCAATGCTGAATCACTGGGATCCTTTAAGACCCAACTTGACAAAGTTCTGAGATCAGTCAGCTGCTCGGAACCCCTCTCCTCTCCTCTCCTCTCCTCCTCTCCTCCCCTGTACTCTCCTCCTCTCCTCTCCTCTCTCCTCTCCTCTCCCCTCTCTCCTCTCCTCTCCCCTCTCCTCTCCTCTCTCCTCTCCTCTCCTCTCCTCTCTTGTTCCCCCTTTTTCTAATTCCTCTCCTAATCTCTCTGTGGCCCTAACCCTGTGATGCACTCGAGTGCGAGGGGAATGTGGGACACGAGCTTCTAATCCATGAGATTTACCGGGACACGGGCAGCGCGATCGTCATGGAAACACGCATGCAGCGAGGGGGGTTACAGAGCTGTAAACTAACCTTATAAAATATCCCCATAGTAACAGCACAGTGACAGCATGGTAAAGCATAGGGAAGCATTGTGTGTGTGTGTCCGTCCTCTTGGTGTCAAGTGGTCCCCCCGTGTTGCTGATCAGAGTGGATGTGTTTCAGGTAGCACCCAGATTAAAAGAGCGAGGGACCTGGGACAGACAGGGAGACAGGCGACAGATCTAGGGAGAGGGGACAGGCAGGCAGGCAGGCAAAAAGACTGGGAGAGAAAGCAATATACTTTGAGAAGGGGACTGGTTCATTCTCTTCTCTGTGCTTTACTACACTTTGAGAAGGGGCTGGTTCATTCTCTTCTCTGTGCTTTACTACACTTTGAGAAGGGGCTGGTTCATTCTCTTCTCTGTGCTTTATTACACTTTGAGAAGGGGGCTGGTTCATTATCTTCTCTGTGCTTCACTTTGAGAAGGGTCTGGTTCATTATCTTCTCTGTGCTTCACTTTGAGAAGGGTCTGGTTCATTATCTTCTCTGTGCTTCACTTTGAGAAGGGGCTGGTTCATTATCTTCTCTGTGCTTCACTTTGAGAAGGGGCTGGTTCATTATCTTCTCTGTGCTGTACTACACTTTGAGAAGGGGCTGGTTCATTATATTCTCTGTGCTTCACTACACTTTGAGAAGGGGGCTGGTTCATTATCTTCTCTGTGCTTCACTTTGAGAAGGGGCTGGTTCATTATCTTCTCTGTGCTGTACTACACTTTGAGAAGGGGCTGGTTCATTATATTCTCTGTGCTTCACTACACTGTGCTGTGCTGTGCTGTTACCAGGGTGGGATACACAGCGGTACACTTTGAGAAGGGGTTTGGCAGCGCCCTGGTCTCCTCACAATGCCAGTCTGTTCCTTGTACTGTTGGGGATTTCTCCGTCTCAGTGCTGGGAATGTTATCCGCTTGTTTTCCAGGGATTATAAAGCACATGGAAAACACAATGCCAGTCTGTTCCTTGTACTGTTGGGGATACGGGGGGGGGGGGGGGGGGTGGGGGGGGGGGGGGGGGGAAGAAAGGGAGGGGGGGGGGGGGGGGGGGGGGGGGGGTGGGGGGGGGGTCGGGGGGGGGGGGGCACATTTTAAAAGGACAGGAGTCCATAGGAAATGAAGAGAAAAGAAAAAAAGTAACATTCGCGTGATGAAACACATGTTTTTTTTTCCAAAAGAGCCAACTTCTAAAGCATAGGGAAGCATTGTAAAGCACAGAGAGGTCTGGTAAAGCATAGGGAAGCATTGTAAAGCACAGAGAGGTCTGGTAAAGCATAGGGAAGCATTGTAAAGCACAGAGAGGTCTGGTAAAGCATAGGGAAGCGTTGTAAAGCACAGAGAGGTCTGGTAAAGCATAGAGAAGCATTGCAAAGCACAGAGAGGTCTGGTAAAGCCTAGGGAAGCATACTGTCTGGTTAGGGTTAGGGTTAGTATTTTCATTATGAGTCTGTTTAGATACTGTCTGGTTATGAAGTCTATTGTGAAATATGTGCATTTCCCTGTTTCAATGCCTG
>NC_054573.1:2921210-2936210 GCF_017654505.1 Polyodon spathula | reverse complement strand
TAAAACGAGAGTCTTATTTACAGCATATAGAGGACAGGAGAGTTAGACGTGCCCATAATCATGAAATTTCACGCAACGAGATGAGGTCACTTTATCATTACAATATTGACGCGCCAGAAACCATCTGAAAGGCAGTATTTTCGAAATTATAACATTCCAGTCCATAAAAGCTTTATATTGTCGCGTAAACGCATTGAAACCCTATTGTTTTGTAGTCAATTTAACGTTTTTTTTAAGATGTTCTAGGACCGGTGTTTACCGTGGATTCCAGCATTCTAACTCTGTGAATAGATAGTGCCGGGTAACGTCCCTCTTTTGAGTCTTTTTCTGCGGTTCGGTTTTTTCTAATTTTTTTTCCAAAAAAAAAGTTGTTTAAGATAATGATTATAATGATATATATATAAGATATATATATATATATAATATAGATATATATATATATAAGAGAATTATGTATAATTATAATATAAGTCATTTGTTTACGATTAAGCAGTAAACACACAAACCTGTAAAGAAATAAGCAAATAATTGGATACAAAACCTGTTAAAAGAAAAAAAAAACATAAAATTTTTTTTTATTGTTTTGTTTTTTTTTTTTTTTTTTTTTTTAATTATTATTATTTATTTATTTATTTATTACAAAACCTGGAATTTCCACGAATTCTGGTCTTTATAATCCAAACACTCTGCCGTGTTGAAATTCAGCTTCCAAGACCCGGACTGATCCTTATAATCCAGACAGTCCACCGAGCTGAACCCGAGCCCCGCAGCCCCGTACCCCTGAGCGGACAGAGAGGCAGGGGACTGGCTGAGGTGTCCGCCCATGGTCGGCGTGGAGATGGGGCTGAGAGCGCCCCCGGGGGCTGAGAGCTGCGAGTGCATGGGGGAGAGATAGGAGCCGCAGTCAAGCCCGCTGAAGTAGGACGTGGAACCGCCGTAGCTCTGACTGTAAACCGGCGCCTGTGTGTATGTCATCGGGTAAGCAGCGGCGCGCTGCATGCAGGGGGTCGTCGAGACTGAGAGGGGGTCCGGGATGGGAGAGATGGAAGCCGGGCTCCAGATTGACACCGTGGCGCTGGCGCTGGAGCTCGGGGTGACGGCCGGGCCGCCGACTGCCCCGAGCGGGCTGTACTGCCCGTTGGTGCTGGTCTCTGAGCCGGTCTCCCGCGGCGGGGAGGTCTTCTTCTTGGCGGGCCGGGGCTTCGTTTGCCCGCTGCTCTGCTGCTGCTGCTGGCGGCATTTAGCTCTGCGGTTCTTAAACCAGACCTAGAAGAGAGAACGGGATTGAGGACTGAGTAAAAACACGGAAATAATAATAATAATAATAATAATAATAATAATAATAATAATAAGAGCGACCGCGTAACCCCTTGCATGAATCCACCTGTCTATTATTAAGGACATTTTTAATACACCCCTTTAGGTCGTCATGCTGTATAGATCCTATGGAAGTCGTTACCGGCATGAAAGGGGTTAAATCACAATGCGTTATTTGTCCTCAATGACCGATATGACTTTGCACAGTCCTATTGCAATGTCTTGTACCTGTCGGCTGTGCGTTGCGCCGGTTTTTGCGCGTTGCTCACCTGCACCCTGGACTCGGGCAGATTGATTTTCAGAGCCACTTCTTCGCGCATGAAGATGTCTGGATAGCGCGTCTTGGCGAAGAGCGCCTCCAGAATGTCGAGCTGAGCGCGGGTGAAAGTCGTTCTTTCACGTCGCTGCTTGCGTGGAGTCGCTATAGAAAGAAGAAAGAAGAAGAAATCGGGTTAATATATATATATATATATATATATATATATATATATATATCTATATATATATATATATATATAATATATATATAAATATCTATACTGAGATATGAAAAGGCCAGGGTCTGTCTCCCGTGCCACACCTAAACACATTTGTGGTTATAAACTGTCCCCATATCGACGTCACGTCTGCAGTTTTTACAATTTTTAAAAATTTAAAGGATTAAGTATAAAGTTTTTCATAAATTTAAGTTAGTCTATATTATATTTCAACAGATTTCATTCAAAAGGAAAGATAATTTCCATATTAACTCGGCCATAAGAATAGTAATATAATAATAATAATATAATATATTATTAATAATAATATAATAATATAATATTATAATTATATTATTATAATTATTAACGTTCTGTAACAGCAATAAAAAATTATTTTATCATAATAGCACGTTAATTTATATTTATTTATTAATGATACTTACGAAGTTGAAATTGTTCAACTTGCACACAAAAGAATAATCATAAATAATAATAATAATAATAATAATAATAATATGATATTATCATATAATAATCAATAAACCAGTTCTGAAGTCAATGTGTTAATTATGCAGGGTGATGCACTACGTTGTAAATATATGTATATATATATATATATATATATATATATAATATATCTATCATATAGATTATATAAGTATATATGATACATATATAATTTAATGAATACTTCTTTAACCCTAATAACACTCTTCTTACACGGATACCCGACGGCGGAGTGCAGCAGGTCAATCCCGGGTCCGGACAGGGTCAGCCCGTTCATGCCGTAGTGCGGCTGTTTCATGTAGGACATCATGCTCGGTCTGTCCGGTTCACTCTCGCAGTCTCTCTCGGTCTGTCCGGTTCACTCTCGCAGTCTCTCTCGGTCTGTCCAGTTCACTCTCGCAGTCTCTCTCCCGGCTCTCTAGCTCGCTAACCCGGCTTCCTCCCCGCCTTCCCTCGCTTCTCGTTCACACAGCGAGAGACCCGGCTCCACTCTCTACCAAACTGTTTATATTCCACGCTCCTGTATGCGGGTCCACACAGAGATTAGGGTGAATACTACAGGCAAAATGTATGTATATAAATATACATATAATATATAAATACACGGCTAACTCAAAACGACTCAGACGTCCCTAGTAATTCCAACTGAAGTTATGTACCCTGTTAGTCTCTCTCTCTCTCTCTCTCAGCAGTGACTGACGCTCACAAAGACACGTAACTTTGCTTTTAAGAGCCTGCTAATTAAATTAAGAAGTTTGAGAGGACAACCCCCCCCCTCCCCCCCAGGCCATTATTCATTACTGTACATCCCCAATTACCTCCTCGTAAACTCCCACTGGGTGGGCATTGATAGTCAAATGGCACAGGGGTATATGGGTGATATTAATTGCCCCCCCCCCCCCCCCCCCCCCCGAACTACCCTCTTTATTCATAATACTAGCCAATACGCTGCTTTCAGCGCCGATCATGCAGCGAGTTCATACACACTGAAATGGTCGAACAGGGGACCGGGGAACGCTCTATAGGAAAGCGAAGGTTGAATATGATTATTACAGTATTATTGATTATTGTTAAATTAAAGTCTCGCCGATAATATAGTAGCGGGGCGGGGGGGAGGGAGGGGGATAACAATACAAAAACGACGAACCAGCAATAAATTCACAGTGAAACATATGCCTTCCGCAACAGCTGCTGGGTTTATTTTACTGTTATATTCGTTCGTTGTGGTAACGCGTTGTTTTTTGGTTCTGTGCGTCTAAATGATCTTTAAAAAAAAAAATTATACATTGAAAGAAACGAAACGGTCTGAGTTTCTAACCTGTTATCGCCCAAGATTCGTGTCTACTTTCTAGAGGTTTGGTTTTATTGTCCTGTAACCCAGATACTAAACTTGAAAGAGTTTCTGTTTGCGCGGACGGGACGGGAAGCAAAATCGTTCTCAGAACTCGGACCTTTCGGAAATATCGTTAATATCACATTGCAGTTTCATTATAAAAAAAACGATCCATTATAATGTAACATAAAAAGTAAACCGTCTTCTCTTTGAAATATAATAATAATAATAATAATAATAATAATAATAATAATAAATAATAATAATAATAATAATAATAATAATAATAATAATATCCACGATTAAACTCTGGTTTGAATTTTCAAATCCGGTTCTGCAGTTTGCATTGACGGTCCCTCTCTCTCTCTCCAGTTTTGCTGCAAGTCTCTTCAACAGGTTACTGAACCGCACCGAGCTCTCCAGCGCTGATAGCAGGGTTAAATCACCTCATACCTTCCGGAGAGGCGAGTCGAACTACGGAGCTTATCGACCCATTTACAATTAAAGACGCGGTTGATCTGCTTGTGCGTTTAACATCGTGTTTTAATCCACACTTTTTCCGCTCTCTGTATTGAGGTCCAGTTTCAAAGGGAATGCCTCTATAGGCTGTGAAACCCCTATTCTATAGGCTGTTTCCATAGGCTGATCTATAGGCTGTGAAACCCCTATTAGCCCCCCCCCCCCCCACTAATCCAGGTCCACTTCCGAGATAATCCTACAGGCACTGCACAAAATAAGTCCATATCCGAACAAACTGTGTTTAATCCTACTTTAGGATCCAAGCAACTGTCTTTGTGCTAAACGGTCGGTGGTGGAGGGCTTCACAGAGGTTTTCCCAGTGAAAATTCTCTCCTCCCATGTGTCCTCCTTACAGAAAGATATTCTTGTTCCCCGGGTCGACACGAATTAAATTAATGACAAGTCCATAGACAAGTTAACTGTGTTTAATTACGCGGCACTGTCTGGTTTTTGAAACGGTCCAGTGACTGGAGGCGCTTCACAAAGTTTTCTAAGGTGAAAACGCTCTTCTCCTGGGACCCTTAATCCAATAAGAATCTTTACTATACTAATGGCTTTTTCCCTCGAAAATTTATTATTATTATTATTATTATTATTATTATTATTATTATTATTATTATTTATTTATAAATAAATAACAATTTGGTTGGAAAAATTAAGCAAATATTATATATATATCTAAATATAAGTAATATAATTATATATAGATTAATAATATATATAATCCATATATATATATTCTTTTCATGATATCACATAAATATTAAGGAATTAAGGATTATTTTTTTTTGTTTAGTATTATATGTTGTAAGAATCTATCTTATTAATATAGGATTTAAATTTAAAAACCCCCCCCCCCAACCCCCCCCCCCCCGCCCCACCCCCCCCAGACACCAAAAAAA
Organism: Polyodon spathula; assembly: GCF_017654505.1. Taxonomy (NCBI): domain Eukaryota; kingdom Metazoa; phylum Chordata; class Actinopteri; order Acipenseriformes; family Polyodontidae; genus Polyodon; species Polyodon spathula. The sequence continues at coordinate 2,931,153 of NC_054573.1, read as the reverse complement.
AAAACACCCACACAGGGTCTAAGTCATTTCTTAAGCTGGAATATTTGTGCACAACCCCTAATCTCATCCCCCCCCACCCCCCCCCCCCCCCCCCACCCCCCCCCCCCCCCCCCCCCCCCCCCCCCCCCCCCCCCCCCCCCCCCCCCCCCCCCCCCCCCCCCCCCCCCCCCCCCCCCCCAAAAAAAAAAAAAAAAAAAAAAAAAAAACACACGCGTGCTTTACTTTCAAAGCTGTTTTGTAAACCAGCTTGCTGAGTGCAGTAGAGCAGGAATGTACCCGCTCTACACTATATACTGCACTACGCGTCTATGGCATTGTGATAACGAGACCACCTCTCCACTCCACTGCTACCCTCCCTCCCCCGCTACTCGACCCCCGAGGGAGCAATTACAGCGACAGGCTCGAGTGGGACCCCTCTTCCCAAATCCGAAAAGATTAACCCGCTGGACAACTGCTCCTCGACTGCGGGAACAGATACATTAAAACAGAAGCGATCTGCAGCTCTACCTAATCCCTGTAAACAGACACATTCTGCAGCTGCTATCGTTTTAAGCACACGGTGCCGGCCTGGTATTGATGCGATGTTGTGTAATGTTTTTGACCTAGAAAAAAAAGTAACATTCACGTGATGCAACACATGTTTTGTAAACAAAAAGGTTTTCTCTGGTTGAAGGTAAAGCATAGGGAAGCATTGTAAAGCACAGAGAGGTCTGGTAAAGCATAGGGAAGCATTGTAAAGCACAGAGAGGTATGGTAAAGCATAGGGAAGCATTGTAAAGCACAGAGAGGTCTGGTAAAGCATAGGGAAGCATTGTAAAGCACAGAGAGGTCTGGTAAAGCATAGGGAAGCATTGTAAAGCACAGAGAGGTCTGGTAAAGCATAGGGAAGCATTGTAAAGCACAGAGAGGTCTGGTAAAGCATAGAGATGCATTGTAAAGCACAGAGGGGTCTGGTAAAGCATATGGAAGCATTGTAAAGCACAGAGGGGTCTGGTAAAGCATATGGAAGCATTGTAAAGCACAGAGAGGTCTGGTAAAGCATAGGGAAACATTGTAAAGCACAGAGGGGTCTGGTAAAGCATATTTAAAAAAAAAAAAAAAAAAAAAAAAAAAAACACAATCCTTCTATTTACATAAGATAAATTAACCACTTATAAACACAATTGTACATACATAAATAAACCACTTAACAAATTCAATGTATTTCATATACAAATACACCAATATGTCCCAAGATTTGATATGCGAAGCGGTTCCTTTGAAAACCGGTACCCGGTTCCTGCTTTGGAACCGACGAAACCGTTATAAATATCGAAACGGTTATAAATATCGAAACGGTTATAAATATCGACCCGGTTCCAGTACCGATTATTAAAAGGAAACTTTACATTTTGCCACAAAAATTACATTTTTTTGACTGCAACTGACACTTTTATACTTAGAGGGAGAAAAGAAATCGCGCAGATGGCGGATGTGATGCAGTTAGTTTGATTATGTTTTGTTCTGTCCTTGTTGTGTCCTTGTTGTGTCTTTCTAATGGTTTTTATGCTGACGTAGACCCTGTAGCACCAGTGCTTGTTTACTTGTATATAAGATGCACCTCACATATTGACACACGGACACGGTATACCCGGTTCCAGTGACAGATACCCGGTTCGGACCAGATTCCAGAAAACTCTTCAAATGCACACCATTAAAATATGCATCTCTCTCTTCACATCTTTCTTTAGCCTTTTCACGTATGCTGACTTATAAAAAAAACTCTCGTAGTCCATTTTTTGTAGATATCAGAACATATATATATATACATATATATAATATATATATCTATATATATATATATATATATATATATTATATATATATATATATATATATATATATATTACGTCTAACTTTGCGGAGATTTACTATTGCGCTGTAGGACCGAAAATAAGGCGGTTGCCTCATCGAAACCAATTCCGCCAAGCAACCTACTCTCTGAAGCGTTTAATCTAAACTTTTTTTTTGAGTAAACGTAAAACTTTATTTTCGCCGCCGGCAGAACGTCACAATTAAGTCCGTCACCGGCCGCGAAGAACGGGCCGCGCTGCTGTCCGTCGGCGCAAGCGATCGTGCGCCGTTGCCTTGGAGAGCAAGCATTCCTTCACAAAATCTAACCCTGCTCACTCTCTTCCGAGCTTTTTTTTAAAATTTTTTTTTTTATCTATATATATATTGAAATTAAAACCCTCTCCCGATAACTGGAAAAAGAAAAGAATCCCAAGAAACACAAAAACACATGAAAAAATAGATCCACACAAAGTTAGAGAGATAGAGAGTGAGAGGGGGAACTGTCCACTTGATCCGGGGTGCTGAAACAAAAGCCGTTGGTTTAGATCTTCATAATTTTATCAGGACGCGCTAAATCTCCTTTAAATCGAGATTACTGTAATAACCGGGGCTGCAGGGCTGTTGTGTAAAAAAAAAATCATAGTTAAGCATTAGGACCGATAATGTGCTTTATCTTAAAACTAAGCAACTTACCTCCAGATCACCAAATCAAAAGAGGGATATTCTGAGGGGCTTCGGAACCGCAGAACGAAAGAGAGACAGAGAGACGAGAGCGGCGGAGAGAGAGAGGGACGGAGGAAGCGAGGGAGAAGTTGAAGACGAAGAAGAAGGAGACGAAGAGGAAAGACGGAGTCTGGACTTCGTTTGTCAATAAGAAAAAAAAAAGTTAGACGGAATGAAGTCGGCAGCGGTGAAATGGGCAAGATTTAAACGAAGGAGGGGTGATGTCATCGCTCGCTGGGGCCCGTGTCACTGGACGAGAGGCGTTGGGTCCGAGGAGGGGCTGGGTCAGATGGGCTGAAACCCGCCTGTCACGATCTCTCTCTCTCTCTGTCTCTTTATTAATATGGGTTGTTTTGTTGCGCTGGTAATCCTGAAGGGAGGTATAGGTCGATGGTAGATACTGACTGTACTCTTTTACTTGGGTTAAAGTAACAAGTGCTGCCCTGAATATCTGTGTGTGTGTGTGTGTGTGTGTGTGTGTGTGTGTGTGTGTGTTTGTGGGACACATCGACATTACTTACACACAAAAACACTGACAGTGCTGTTTCAAGGGGAATTCGTGTGGTGGTGTGTTCCACAGTGTTTTACACACAGACACTGTGAATGTGGTCTGTCTGTGACTGTGTGTCATCCATGTGTGTGTTTGTGTGTGTGTGTGTGTGTGTGTGTTGTGTGTGTGTGTGTCTGTGTGTGTGTGTGTGTGTGTGTGTGTGTGTGTGTGTCTGTGTGTGTGTGTGTCTGTGTGTCGGGGTGTGTGTGTGTGTGTGTGTCGTGTTGTTGTGTGTGTGTGTGTGTGTAAGTGTTGGTGTAAAAATTAGTTACACACAACATGGTTGTAATGATGTGGTATCTAGTGGTGTTAGCAGTGTGGTTCCCTGTGTGTGCCAAACGTGTGGCAGTTTTTATCATTGTTAACACTATACTTTTACATAGTTTACATAGCTGTTCCATGAGCACATTGTGTTTTTTAATGGATACTATGGACCTCTCCTCTCTGTGCTTTGCAATGCTTCCCTATGCTTTACCGGACCTCTCTGTGCTTTACAATGCTTGCCTATGCTTTACCAGACCTCTCTGTGCTTTACAATGCTTCCCTATGCTTTACCAGACCTCTCTCTGCTTTACAATGCTTCCCTATGCTTTACCAGACCTCTCTGTGCTTTACAATGCTTCCCTATGCTTTACCAGACCTCTCTGTGCTTTACAATGCTTCCCTATGCTTTACCAGACCCTCTCTGTGCTTTACAATGCTTCCCTATGCTTTACCAGACCTCTCTGTGCTTTACAATGCTTCCCTATGCTTTACCAGACCTCTCTGTGCTTTACAATGCTTCCCTATGCTTTACCAGACCTCTCTGTGCTTTACAATGCTTCCCTATGCTTTACCAGACCTCTCTGTGCTTTACAATGCTTCCCTATGCTTTACCAGACCTCTCTGTGCTTTACAATGCTTCCCTATGCTTTACCACACCTCTCTGTGCTTTACAATGCTTCCCTATGCTTTTACCAGACCTCTCTCCTCTCTCGTGTGCTTTACCAATGGCTTTGCCTATGCTTTACAGTGGCGTGACTTGTGTGCTTGAAACTGTCGCAACACACTTCTTTATAAGTGAAGGGTTGGCATGGTGTGTAAGGTTGTAAGAATAAAAGAGGGCATAGTGTCGTTTCCCGATGGAGAGGTCAGTCCATCACCCATTATGAGCAGTGTGGTATTGTAAGAATAAAAGAGCATTCCCGATGGAGAGGAGTCCGATCAGCCCATTTGAGCAGCTGACTGATCTCAGAACTTTGTCAAGTCAGGTCTTAAAGGATCCCAGTGATTCAGCATCGACAGCGAGGGATGGGAATGAGACTCCCGTTGCACAGCAGTGTGATCCAGTCCAGGTTTTGCTACCAGCTTGATCAGCCCCCAGTGTGTCTAGGCAACAAAGCTCAGGTGTGTCTTATTAAGCTCCTAGTGAAACCAGGACTGGATCACACTGCTGTGCAATGGGAGTCTTATTTCCATCCCGGACTGGATCAGGTCCACTGCAACAATCCTTGACTGCATGTAAGGAAGTCGTTGATTTTCATCCGTCTAGTAAGGTAAAACCCATTCCATCCCCTCACCCACTCTCTGTGTGAAGAAGAGTCTCCTTCAGCAACATGACTAGGCAGCCCATTCCATCCCCTCACCACTCTCTGTGTGAAGAAGAGTCTCCTTCAACAACATGACTAGGCAGCCCATTCCATCCCCTCACCACTCTCTGTGTGAAGAAGAGTCTCCTTCAACAACATGACTAGGCAGCCCATTCCATCCCCTCACCACTCTCTCTGTGAAGAAGAGTCTCCTTCAACAACATGACTAGGCAGCCCATTCCATCCCCTCACCACCCTCTGTGTGAAGAAGAGTCTCCTTCAGCAACATGACTAGGCAGCCCATTCCATCCCCTCACCACTCTCTGTGTGAAGAAGAGTCTCCTTCAACAACATGACTAGGCAGCCCATTCCATCCCCTCACCACTCTCTGTGTGAAGAAGAGTCTCCTTCAGCAACATGACTAGGCAGCCCATTCCATCCCCTCACCACTCTCTGTGTGAAGAAGAGTCTCCTTCAACAACATGACTAGGCAGCCCATTCCATCCCCTCACCACTCTCTGTGTGAAGAAGAGTCTCCTTCAGCAACATGACTAGGCAGCCCATTCCATCCCCTCAGAATTGTATTGTAAGGTTTGGTATGATTGAAAAATTGCATTTGTACTGTGATTGAATGCTATTCCTCTTCTCTACCCTCCCCTCTCCCCTGACAAATGGACCAAGACCTATGGAGACCCAGAGAACTGAAACACACACACACACACAGATGGGGGGGAGATGGGATTTTGCCATGTATTCAGACTTGATCTTGTCATTGTACTGTGTGTGCTATCATGGGGTGGTCCCCGCGCTCTCCTAAAAGGGTCAAAGCCTTTCTCCTTCTGACCACACCACAGTCATTAGATGCTTTCCCAGTTGCCAGGAGGGATTAAAGGACGCCGTACCGGACACCTCCCCCCACCATATTCCATTTGCGGGGATGGTTCCCTGTTTAAGGACCTCTACCTCCTCGTGTCCCCCCCAGAGAGAGGAGAGAGAGAGAGAGAGAGAGAGAGAGAGAGAGAGAGAGAGAAAAGCTGCTGAATCTAAATCCACCTGCTCCTTCAAACTGAATTGAAAGTTTTTTCAAAATATCTGACGATAGTTTTGTCAAAAACTAGATCGGAAAACTACCAAGAAGAGAACTGAGTCAAGCAGACCAGTGTTTGGGCTCTAGTGCCTTCATCAGTGTTACTGAAACTAGAGGAGACTGAGTCAAGAGTCAGTGTTTTCAGGGTATAGTCTTCACCATGTGGTCTTGACAAACACTGAACTACCAACTTCAACCACAAATTCCGAGGACAACCCACACGTCACACAGAGTCCAAAGTCACACAGGTACCGAGAGACACACCTGGACGCATCGGTTCACTAATAACGAGGCGCGTGGCCCCCCCCCCCCCCCCCCCAAAAACACTCCCCCAGCCCGGATTAACCCCCTCCCTGTGTCCTTGTTTGCTCTACTTTGATTAACTGCAGCTCCTGCCTGACTGCAACGCACCATATGTGCAAATTATGTTGTGTTGTTAGTTTGTGAGCATTTAGCCTCTTGCTGACAGACTGACAGAATGTCTGAATCTAGAGACACACACACACACACACACACACACACACACACACACACACAAACTCTGGGGTATTGCACTGAGGGAGAAGCAATTCCCAATACGATCTTTAAATGAGAGAAGAAAAGGTTTGCAGTGGTGAGGGTTAGTTGTTTGTCTCAAAGAGGTCCATACAAAGCAGATTTCTTATTATAAACTGGGGTGAGACTGAGCCCCTTGTGTACTCCCATCAGGGTTAGTAATCTGATGCTGGGGGGGGGGGGGGGGGGGGGGGGGGGGCTAGCACTCCCCCAAGCACTAATTACGCTGAGGGCGGAGGATTCAGATAACCATGGCCTGAGATTGTCAAATGGGGGGTTGGGGGGCACAAATTCAGTGGCAACACATTCTTTTCCAACAAATTCATTTCTTTCTCAGTGTCTTCAGTGTAAATTCAATGGTAAATGTTTCCACTAGAAGTCTTCCTCAGTGTCTTCAGTGTAAATTCAATGGCAAGGGGGGGTTTGTGTGTCTGAGTTGTAGGTTGAATATTAGATATTAAAAAGAGGCATTCTCTATACTGGTTTTGAATATAGCAGACCTTGATATTGATGAGATCCAGCCCTCTGAAATGTCTATAATATACAGCACTAGACCCTGATATTTATGAGACACAGCCCTCTGAAATGTCTTTATAATATACAGCACTAGACCCTGATATTGATGAGATCCAGCCCTCTGAAATGTCTTTATAATATACAGCACTAGACCCTGATATTGATGAGACACAGCCCTCTGAAATGTCTTTATAATATACAGCACTAGACCCTGATATTGATGAGACCCAGCCCTCTGAAATGTCTTTATAATATACAGCACTAGACCCTGATATTGATGAGACCCAGCCCTCTGAAATGTCTTTATAATATACAGCACTAGACCCGGACGGGAACTTGCACGAACACCCGCCCCGCTGCGGAAATGACAGAAAATCTTAATAGGGCGGGGATCTGGGACGATATATCCCAATGCGCACTAGACCCAGCTAGTTTGATGGCCCACAAACACACCACACACAGCACACACACACACACACACACGCACACACACAACACACACACAGCACACACACACACACACACATGGTGGTGTGTGGGTGCACTTGTGTGTTGGGGTCAACACACACACACACACACACACACACGCACACACACACACACACACACACACACACACACACACACACACACACACACCCACTGACACACACACACGCACTGCACACACATGCACACACCCGGCACACACACACACACACACACTGACACACAACACAAACACACACACACACACAACACACGCACACACGCACACACACACACACACTGACACACACACGCACACACACACGTTTATTCTGCACGCTGGCCACCTGCTGCTACAATGATGACAGCAATAATCTTTCCATCCTCATCAATACACACATCTGCTATTCTCTGTAATCCAGGCTCCACATTTGAAACAATGTCAAAGCCTGTCTCCCTTTTGTTCTTTTAAGAGATTAAAACATTTTTAAATTGGGGCAAAAAAATGATTTAATAAAACAATTTATCCTTCATGAAACTGTGCTTTCCTTGTGCTGTATTACACTGTGCTGTATCATACTGTGCTGTATTACACTGTGCTGTCCTGTGCTGTATTAAACTGTGCTGCCACTGTGCTGTATTGCACTGTGCTGTATCACACTGTGCTGGGCTTTTACTTCTAAATTTCCACCCCTATAAGGGGTTAGTTTCTGGACGAGCCTTTTTTATTATGCTTTACCAAACCTCTCTGTGCTTTACAATGCATACCTATGCTTTACCAGACCTCTCTGTGCTTTACAATGCTTCCCTATGCTTTACCAGACCTTTCTGTGCTTTACAATGCTTCCCTATGCTTTACCAGACCTCTCTGTGCTTTACAATGCTTCCCTATGCTTTACCAGACCTCTCTGTGCTTTACAATGCTTCCCTATGCTTTACCAGACCTCTCTGTGCTTTACAATGCTTCCCTATGCTTGATCATGTTTTCACTGTGCTGTGCTTTTTGTATGGGACACTTTTATAAGGGGCAGGTAGGCTGGTCTAACATGGTGGGGGGAGAGCTGTATGCATGGCAGATTGTCAGTAGGGCTATGCACAGAGCATGAATAGACCCCCTCAGACCCCCACAGACCCCCCTACTGTGACCTCCCCACCCCCCTCCCACCCCTCTCTCTGTCAGAGGTCCCTGCCCAGCCTTCTGTAACACTCCGCAATCATTGTGCTCTCTTCCCAGACTGAATGAAGAGAACACAAGGGGGGGGGGGGGGGGGGGGGGGGGGGGGGGGCGTGAAGCTGCCAGTTCAGGATTGATTTAAAAATATTACTCTTAACATGTGAGGCCTTGAATGGTTTGACACCAAGTTACATCTCTGATATGTTCATTGAATAGAGTCCTGTGTGAAACCTCAAGAGTCCCTGAAACCAGGCTCCGGTCTATGGGAGATGGGACTTTCTGTTGCTATGCACCTAAGTTATGGAATGCTCTTCCACGGATAATTAAGGATTCAAAGACTGTGGATATTTTAAAAAGACACCTAACAACATTTTTTATTTTTTTTAATTGGCATTTCAGCCTGTGTAAGGAACTGGCTTCTTATGAGTTTGCACAGCGCTTGTGTTGTTATGAGTTTGCACAGCGCTTGTGTTGTGTGTGTTTGCACGGCGCTTGTGTTGTGTGTGTTTGCACAGCGCTTGTGTTTTTATGAGTTTGCACGGCGCTTGTGTTGTGTGTGTTTGCACGGCGCTTGTGTTGTGTGTGTTTGCACAGCGCTTGTGTTTTTATGAGTTTGCACAGCGCTTGTGTTTGTATGTGTTTGCACAGCGCTTGTGTTGTGTGTGTTTGCACGGCGCTTGTGTTGTGTGTGTTTGCACAGCGCTTGTGTTGTGTGTGTTTGCACGGCGCTTGTGTTGTGTGTGTTTGCACGGCGCTTGTGTTGTGTGTGTTTGCACGGCGCTTGTGTTGTGTGTGTTTGCACGGCGCTTGTGTTGTGTGTGTTTGCACAGCGCTTGTGTTGTGTGTGTTTGCACAGCGCTTGTGTTGTGTGTGTTTGCACGGCGCTTGTGTTGTGTGTGTTTGCACGGCGCTTGTGTTGTGTGTGTTTGCACGGCGCTTGTGTTGTGTGTGTTTGCACAGCGCTTGTGTTGTGTGTGTTTGCACGGCGCTTGTGTTGTGTGTGTTTGCACAGCGCTTGTGTTTTTATGAGTTTGCACAGCGCTTGTGTTGTGTGTGTTTGCACAGCGCTTGTGTTTTTATGAGTTTGCACAGCGCTTGTGTTTTTATGAGTTTGCACAGCGCTTGTGTTGTGTGTGTTTGCACGGCGCTTGTGTTGTGTGTGTTTGCACGGCGCTTGTGTTGTGTGTGTTTGCACGGCGCTTGTGTTGTGTGTGTTTGCACGGCGCTTGTGTTGTGTGTGTTTGCACAGCGCTTGTGTTGTGTGTGTTTGCACGGCGCTTGTGTTGTGTGTGTTTGCACGGCGCTTGTGTTGTGTGTGTTTGCACAGCGCTTGTGTTTTTATGAGTTTGCACAGCGCTTGTGTTGTGTGTGTTTGCACAGCGCTTGTGTTTTTATGAGTTTGCACAGCGCTTGTGTTGTGTGTGTTTGCACAGCGCTTGTGTTGTGTGTGTTTGCACGGCGCTTGTGTT
>NC_054573.1:2903710-2916210 GCF_017654505.1 Polyodon spathula | reverse complement strand
AGCTCGACATTCCTGCAAACTGTTGCCAAGGAAATCCATCACCGACCCATAGCAGTTTCAGGAATAAATATATCAAATATACTTCTCCTAAAAGCCTATTCATGAAACTACAGCTCTGACTAAAAGTTTATCATCACCTACACTTAGAATGAACTCGTTTTGCTTTGTAAAGTTCAATGAAAGCTGCTGAATCATGTCATGTTAACATATCGAATTGCACGCCCCGCTTCGTAGTTTTCCAGATGCTTCACGAAAAACGTGACATTTCGAAATCTAACATGAAATACTGCTGGACTGCTGTTATGGTTTCCGGCAGACTGTTTTTTTGGCGATATCATTTTGTAGTTTCTTTGATTGAAATTATGTTTCTATGTTTTTTTTTTTATGACTCAGTCCTAAAATTGTAGGAGATGTAAATCTTTTTGCCAGGGCTGTAGATGTTTTATTTGACTCTGCTGTAGATGTGTCACCATCGCAACCTTCCCTATCTCATGCACTGCTGGTGTATTCCCACTCTTACTGACACCGCTGCTGTGTGCAACGAACACAAAGAAAACCTGGCTTCAGTCACGGCCCCCGAGTTACAGCTCCTCATGAGCAGAGCTCCAAACACTGGCTGCACTGACACTTCGGTAAAACAAAATTAAAATTAAAAAAAATCCCATTTAAAATATTTTATTGATTTTTGTATTTATGAAGAAAAAAATAGAAAGAAAAAATAGCAAAACACCATAAAAATAATATACTTAATAATAATAATAATAATAATAATAATAATAATAATAATAGTAATAATAATAGGTATTGAACAGGGCTCTAGGTTTCGCAGTTCAGACAGGGCTGCACACAGACAGGCTCCCTTAGCACTGCAAGTCCAGCCTCTCTGAGAATCAGCCGGCCGGGTGGAGCAGCCGTCAACAGGGCTGCAAACAAGCAAGGGGCTCTGTCTGTGTCTGTGTGCGTCCGTCTGTGTGTGACTGTGTCTGCATGCATCTATGACCGTGTGTGTGACTGTGTCTGCGTGCGTCTGTGACTGCGTGCGTCTGTCTGTGTGTGTGTGTGTGTGTGTGTGTGTGTGTGACTGTGTCTGCGTGCGTCTGTCTGTGTGTGTGTGTGTATGACTGTGTCTGCATGCGTCTATGACCGTGTGTGTGACTGTGTCTGCGTGCGTCTGTGACTGCGTGCGTCTGTCTGTGTGTGTGTGTGTGTGCGTGCATCTGTGTGTGACTGTGTCTGCATGCGTCTGTGACTGCGTGCGTCTGTCTGTGTGTGTGTGTGTGTGTGACTGTGTCAGGAAACCTAACTAATTCAATGACAAGAATGTCCACTAGAAGTCTCTCAGTGTCTTCAACAGAAACACCAAAGGAAGCTTCCTGAATTCAACGGCAAACGGAAACTTCTAGTGGAAACAACGTGGACTATTTTAAATCAGGGGAAGTCAGGCTGATGAAAAAGCTGGTGTTTCTCACTCTGCAAAACTACAGCAAGAAGACTCTGACCTTAAAAGTTAAAAACCAAAATTACCCAACAGCTGTGTATTAGCTGAAGCAAGGTGAGGGGGCTGACAGCACACATACCCACACAGAGAAACTAGACCAGGATTTAAAAAGCACCATCGATTTTGAAAACTGACCGTGGCCACCCCCTCCCCTCCCCTCCCCTCCCCTCCCCACCAGCAACAAAGCTGGCGCATGCACCCACAAACAGTAAAGGCACCCTAAAAAAAAAAAAAAAACAACAAATAAAATAGAAACTCTCACACAGGACTAACTTCTAAAGACAAGGGCAAAAGTCAAAGCCACAGCAACTTCTCACCACGATGATCAAGCAACTAGAAACACACAGGCAGGCAGGGAGGAGAGAGGAGGCAAGAAATCAATAACAACAACAACAACAATCTCTCTAAATGGAAAACATTATTATTCATAAAAAGATATATATAATTTTTTCTCTTTTGCTATTATTGTTGTCTTCGTTAGCTTCATTTTGTTTCCCTGCTGGTAGCCGTGTTCTAGGCGTGTTCTAGGCGTGTTCTAGGCGCGTTCCCCGCGGATGCGGCGGGCCAGCTGGATGTCTTTGGGCATGATGGTGACTCTCTTGGCGTGGATGGCACACAGGTTGGTGTCCTCAAAGAGCCCAACCAGGTAAGCCTCGCTGGCCTCCTGCAGAGACAAGAGAGACAGGCTACAGCACAGGCCTGAGAACCACAAGACAGGCTACAGCACAGGCCTGAGAACCACAAGACAGGCTACAGCACAGGACTGTAAACCACAAGACAGGCTACAGCACAGGACTGAGTTTCCACCAAGGGCAAACGTTTCCACTAGAAGTCGTCTCCATCTCCTCCTCCTCCTCCTCCTCCTCTCTCACCTGCAGGGCTCCGATGGCAGCGCTCTGGAAGCGCAGGTCGGTCTTGAAGTCCTGGGCGATCTCTCTCACCAGACGCTGGAAGGGCAGCTTGCGGATCAGCAGCTCTGTGGACTTCTGGTACCGGCGGATCTCACGCAGGGCCACGGTACCGGGCCTGGGGAGGGGTGAGGGGAGTGAGCAACAATTCACAGCCTAACACTGGAGTGGGACAGAGAGGTAGAATTCTCTGAACTCATTTATAAACACTGGACCCTTTCACATCCTGTTACTGTGTTCAGGAAACTGCAGTTACTTCTCACCATGTCTCTTAAAACAGCAACACATTAAATGAGAACAGAGAAAGTGCAGAGATGTGAGTTTAATTCTCACCGCTGAAAACAACGAAAGAGCGTCCGGGCGTTACTCCAGACTGAGGGGGGTTCGCTCCTGAAAACAGGCTTTTGGAAATGACACTGTATATTTTGAGGGGGGGGGGGTTTCTTCGGCTCACCTGTAGCGATGCGGTTTCTTCACGCCGCCGGTGGAGGGCGCGCTCTTGCGGGCTGCCTTGGTGGCGAGCTGCTTGCGGGGCGCCTTCCCCCCGGTGGATTTGCGGGCTGTCTGCTTGGTACGAGCCATTCTGCTGCTGCGGGTTCAAGGTGCTGGTTCGAGCTGCAACACAATAATCAAACCGTACAATTAAACAAACCAGCGCCGCCGACTATTTCACTGTACAAATACAATAATAATAACAACAACGGTGTATGTATTTCGATGTTTACTGTCCTTAAAATATTTTGTTTGTTTACATTACTTGCTTATTTTTTAATATCATTTATAACTGCTTTAAGTTTTTTTTAATTAAGTTTAAAATACTAAAAAATTCAACTTTACATTTAAAATAGGATAAAACTACATATCCCAGAAGGCTTTGCGGTGCCCACAAGATTAAAGTTCACAGCGACGAAGCCCGCAGCCAATCGCCGTCGTCCTACCGCGGCGAGGGCGAGGCTCTGGCGTTTCTGTAATCTGTGAAACTGTCAATCAAACGAAGGCAAGATAACAACGCCGACAACCCGGACAGCCAATCCCGCTCCGGCAGAGAATTTATTTCTAACCAATCAGCGCCGGCTGTGCTTGTTTTTTTTTTTTTGCCTCGCAAACTCGCTGGTCCCGCCTCCCGCCGTGCGCAGGACCATGGCCGCTGTTTGAAACGCAGCCGGGGCGAGATCTCACAGGAGAGATCGGCGCCCAAGAGTCGGGTTCAAACTTCAACAAAAAGCACGAAAACCACCGCAGCTACGCAAAAAACAACCGCACGGTGTGAAAATAGACACCTTAAGGAACCTACAAAGTCAGTCCAAGCCCGGTTCGGCCCGGGAATCTCCGTGTTTTTTCGAACCACAAAACACCTCGGTGACGGTTTTCGGTCGTTTTTTCTGCTCAGAAGCACAAAGGCTGTTTTCTTTCTCTGCTGGTCGTGTTTCTTCCTTCTCCCCCACACAGAAATATATCCATAAAACCCCGAAATTTAACAAATCTCAAACTTTTAAAAATGTGTTGAAAAGTACCCGAGGCGGTAAAAACGGCGTTCGCCTGCTCTTACCTGAGAGAAAGGGCGCTTATTTGTGTTTAAACGCGCTGTTTTGTGTCTCGCCGCCTCGGTATTTAATGTCTCACACAATGAAACTGGAGCGTCCGGCGGGAAAATGGCCGCGGCAGCGAAACGCCGCCCACAATACTCCTCTCCGCCGCGACCATTTTGTGCCGCTTTCATATCGGCGAATGTTTATTTTGAAGTAAATCTCAAAAGACAATATAACAAATACGGCGTATATGTAAATATACACGTTTATTAAAAAGAAAGTGTCGAGAGAAAAAAAAAAAACATGTTCTCTGCGCTTTGATGACTTTTCGTTCTACACAGTCGAAGCGTTTTTTATCCTAAACGTCCTGAAATTAAAATGGATTTTAATTATTATTATTATCATTTAAACCTTTTGGTACACCCCCCCCCCCCCCCCCCCCCCCCAAAAAAAAAAGCAAAAAAAAATTTTTTTTTTTAAATGTTGTACATAAGTTTTTTTATTATTATTCTTATTATTATTGTCAATAGATGACATTCAAAACAACACTCAAAGAACAACTTTCAACATGGACATTCTCTCAGTAACTGGACTGTATTTGTTTTTTTGTTTTGTTTTTTAATTAATGCGGGTTCGTTTCCGCTTCGGGAATCGCTGTGACGGCGACGGTTTTGTCTGCAACTGCGATCCGTAGGAAGGTCTGCGGGTCACGTGATAGAGGCAGACACCATGGCAGCTCCCATGATGGTAGGTAACCCGCACGGTTTATTTCATATTATTAAACTACAGAAACCTTAAACACTATGGTTTGTATATAACTGCGTGGGAGGAAACATTGCGGATTGAACGGGGACCGTGTCATTATATTAGCGCCTCTCGCTTTTCTGTGCCGCTGCTGGTAAACAGTGTCTGCTGAGGTCACACGGTCTGATAGACTATTGGAGATAGACCCTCACATATAGGGAACATACATAGGGTTTCTAACCCTGATCAAACTCCTGGCTCCTGATCATTGCAATATTAATAATAATAGACTTCATTGAGGGGAGTTCTGAACCCCAGGACTGGGTGCAGCAGCAGCAGCAGGGCTAGTGTGAGTTTCTAACCCTGCTCAAACTCCTGCCTCCTGATCATTGCAATATTAATAATAATAGACTTCATTGAGGGGAGCTCTGAACCCCAGGACTGGGTGCAGCAGCAGCAGGGCTAGTGTGAGTTTCTAACCCTGCTCAAACTCCTGCCTCCTGATCATTGCAATATTAATAATAAATAGGCTTCATTGAGGGGAGCTCTGAACCCCAGGACTGGGTGCAGCAGCAGCAGGGCTAGTGTGAGTTTCTAACCCTGCTCAAACTCCTGCCTCCTGATCATTGCAATATTAATAATAATAGACTTCATTGAGGGGAGCTCTGAACCCCAGGACTGGGAGCAGCAGCAGGGCTAGTGTGAGTTTCTAACCCTGCTCAAACTCCTGCCTCCTGATCATTGCAATATTAATAATAATAGACTTCATTGAGGGGAGTTCTGAACCCCAGGACTGGGTGCAGCAGCAGCAGGGCTAGTGTGAGTTTCTAACCCTGCTCAAACTCCTGGCTCCTGATCATTGCAATATTAATAATAATAGACTTCATTGAGGGGAGCTCTGAACCCCAGGACTGGGCATGCAGCAGCAGCAGGGCTAGTGTGAGTTTCTAACCCTGCTCAAACTCCTGCCTCCTGATCATTGCAATATTAATAATAATAGACTTCATTGAGGGGAGTTCTGAACCCCAGGACTGGGTGCAGCAGCAGCAGGGCTAGTGTGAGTTTCTAACCCTGCTCAAACTCCTGGCTCCTGATCATTGCAATATTAATAATAATAGACTTCATTGAGGGGAGCTCTGAACCCCAGGACTGGGGCAGCAGCAGCAGGGCTAGTGTGAGTTTCTAACCCTGCTCAAACTCCTGGCTCCTGATCATTTCAATATTAATAATACTAGACTTCATTGAGGGGAGCTCTGAACCCCAGGACTGGGTGCAGCAGCAGCAGGGCTAGTGTGAGTTTCTAACCCTGCTCAAACTCCTGGCTCCTGATCATTTCAATATTAATAATAATAGACTTCATTGAGGGGAGCTCTGAACCCCAGGACTGGGTGCAGCAGCAGCAGCAGGGCTAGTGTGAGTTTCTAACCCTGCTCAAACTCCTGCCTCCTGATCATTGCAATATTAATAATACTAGACTTCATTGAGGGGAGCTCTGAACCCCAGGACTGGGTGCAGCAGCAGCAGGGCTAGTGTGAGTTTCTAACCCTGCTCAAACTTCTGGCTCCTGATCATTGCAATATTAATAATAATAGACTTCATTGAGGGGAGCTCTGAACCCCAGGACTGGGTGCAGCAGCAGCAGGGCTAGTGTGAGTTTCTAACCCTGCTCAAACTCCTGGCTCCTGATCATTGCAATATTAATAATACTGGACTTCATTGAGGGGCTCTGAACCCCAGGGCGTGTGTGAGTTTCTAACCCAGTCTTGTCTCTGTTCCAGGCCCGTTTTGGGGGGCGTGTCTGTTTGTGGTTGAGTGTTCCGTACAGGCTCTGCAGCTCCTCCCCTCGCGCAGCCCCGCCCCGCCCCCCTGTCAGGACCAGGCTCCTCCTCTTCCTGTACCACCGATTTTACGATGTCGAGAATCTGGTGACCTGGAGCGCCGCACTCAAGATGTGGAACCTGCGTCGTAAGAATGCGTACGTACATCCGGAAATGAAAACCCCCACAGCTACTCCACTCACTCTCACTATTGTAAAAGCTTATCGGTTCAAAAGAATCACAAAGCAGCCCTGTTAGTGTTAGTAAAGTATAGCTTGCCAGGCTGTGTGGTCCAGTGGTTAAAGAAACAGGCTTGTAACCAGCAGGTATCCAGTTCAAATCCCAGCTCAGCCACTGACTCACTGTGTGTGACCCTGAGCGAGTCACTTCACCTCCTTGTGCTGCGTCTTTGGGGTGAGACGTTGTTGTAAGTGACTCTGCAGCTGATGCACAGCTCACACACCCTAGGCTCATATCTTGTAAAGCGTTTGTGATGGTGGTCCACTATGAAAGGCGCTAAATAAATATTATTATTATTATTAATAATAATAATAATAATAGTAATAATAATAATAATAATAATAAACTCACAAAATGAATGTAAAACCTGCCCTCTCGTTGGGACTGCTCGCAGTGCTCGCCTCGTTGTGATTGCTCGCAGTGCTCGCCTTGTTGGGACTGCTCGCAGTGCGAGTCTCGTTGGGACTGCTCGCAGTGCGAGTCTCGTTGGGACTGCTCGCAGTGCGAGTCTCGTTGGGACTGCTCGCAGTGCGAATCTCGTTGGGACTGCTCGCAGTGCGAGTCTCGTTGGGACTGCTCGCAGTGCGAGTCTCGTTGGGACTGCTCGCAGTGTTTATTGACTCCTGTGTCCTGCAGGTATTATGGCTACACTCAGCAGATGTATGGGGACGGAGTGGCTGCTGCATACTACATACTGAGCCTGAGAGGAGGGGTCCGGTAGGTCTCCAATCCCACTGCTCCCAGTCCCCCCCCCCCCCACTGAGGGTCCCAGTGATGAACCACTACTTCCTGTGACCCACACCCCAAGGTGACTCCCATCCTTCCACTGCTTTTAGTCCCCTCCCACTTCTCCCAACCCTGGTTGTATTGTACAGTGCTGTGCTGTATTGTATTGTACCGTGCTGTGCTTGTCTGTGCTGTATTGTATTATATTGTATTGTACTGTGCTGTATTGTACAGTGCTGTGCTGTATTGTATTATATTGTACAGTGCTGTGCTGTATTGTATTATATTGTACAGTGCTGTGCTGTATTGTACAGTGCTGTGCTGTATTGTACAGTGCTGTGCTGTATTGTACAGTGCTGTGCTGTGCTGTATTGTACCGTGCTGTGCTTGTCTGTGCTGTATTGAATTGTATTATATTGTATTGTGCTGTGCTGTATTGTACTGTGCTGTATTGTACAGTGCTGTGCTGTATTGTATTGTATTATATTGTACAGTGCTGTGCTGTATTGTATTGTACAGTGCTGTGCTGTGCTGTAGCCTCTGTGTTTTGTGTTGCTGTATCCTCAGGTTCTCCGGTCAGTCTGATTGGATCAGACCCAATTCCCGCGGGAGATTCAGCTGGGATTTCATGGAATTCCGAGACGTTCCGATTGAGGAGGTGGACGTCAGTGGAACGGAGATCAACTACCGGGGTCTGGACAATCTGGGTGAGAAACAGAGGGGGGTGGGGCCTGAGAGTCAGTACAGGGGGGATCCAGGGATGGGAATGAGACTCCCATTGCACAGCACTGTCACCCAGTCCAGGTTTTACTACCAGCTTGATCAGCCCCCAGTGTGCCTAGGTAACAAGCTCAGGTGTGTCTTATTATTAAACTCCTAGTGAAACCTGGAGTGGATCACACTATCTGATATGAGAGTCTTATTGCCATCACTGTACCTCTCTTCTCTTCCCCCTCTCTCTCTCTCTCTGTCCCTTCTCCTTGGTGCCTGTATCACACTGTATTGTAACACTCTCTCCTCTCTGTCCTCAGCCCCCCTCTCCTCTCTCCGCTCTCTCTCTCCCTCTCTCTCTCTGTCCCTTCTCCTTGGTGCCTGTATCACACTGTATTGTAACAGGGTCTCCTCTCTGTCCTCAGCCCCCCTCTCCTCTCTCCGCTCTCTCTCCCTCTCTCGCTGCCCCCATGTTGATGACTGGTTTCTGGCTCGGCTGCACATATTCAGCCAGTCCCTGGAGGAGCTGTCTGTGACGGACTGCCCTCTAGTGACCGAGAGGGGACTTGCAACTCTGCACCACCTGCAGTGAGTATCACATCTCCCCTCAGTGAAGTCTGTTGGTGTTATTATTATTATTATTATTATTATTATTTATTATTAATGTTATTAATATTGAAATGAGCAGGGTTAGAAACTCACACTATCCCTGATGCTGCTGCTGCACCCAGTCCTGGGGTTCAGAGCGCCCCTCAAAGAAGTCTATTATTATTATTAATATTGCAATGATCAGGAGCCAGGAGAGTTAGAAGCTATCACTATATTAGATCATCGATTGTGTAAATGTTTAATGAGAAAGGATTGTAATCTCTATAATGTTTCTCTCCCGTCGCGCTCGCTCTCTCTCAGGGGGCTTCGTCGGCTCTCTATCTCCTCTCTCCCTCGCCTCTCGAACCCAGGGCTGGTCCGGATCCTGCTGGAGGAGGCTCTGCCAGGCTGTGAGATCACAGGAGCAGAGTATCACGAGGGGTTGATCAGCGAGGGGGTGGGGGAGGTAGAGGGGCCCCCGCAACTACTGCCCAGGTGACACAAATGATTCAGACGTAACTACATACAAACGGGAAAAAAGTAATTGTAACTTATTTATAAAGGCTTGAAATGTACAATAAACTCAATATTTACATTTATAAATAAAACTCTGTGTGCGTGTATGTGTGTTTGTTTTTAATGCTATAGATTGAAGTCCATTGGTTTTAAAAACTGCCCTACAGCTGCAGTTCCAGTTCTCACCGCTAGGTGTCTCTAAACATCGCATAATTAAAAGATCGCGGGGCCGGTTGAACTAATCAAAAAACTGGATCGGACCCGGGATCGCTGGAGCCGGGTCGTGAGAAGGTGTTTACAAAGCGGATCTGGATCACGTCTTTTGAACTGGTTTCAGTGCAAAGTTGAAATCACGCTGAATACTTGCAGAACAAAACAGAAACGCACTTGCTAATGCAAAACTGAGTGAGGGCGCTTCACCTGTGCATTGTGCAACTGCGCCACAATCCTGCTAATCTTGCAATGCACAGCTCGCAGTACCGAAACCACAGCTGTGTTTAAATAGACATTAACGAAAAGGGGGATTCTAAAATTATCCATTTACAAACACTAGTTAAAAAAGTTTCAGTGTTCAGATTGTTTTTTTTAAACCCTCCTGTTAGGTTTCGGGTCTGTTTGACCAGACTCTAGTTTCCAATTAGCTTAAATGCTATTTTTCTTTTCAGTTTCTGTATAATATTTTATGGGGTCGTGAACTTATACACAGAAAACAGAACCTTTGAGATGGTGACTGTGACCCGTGGCGTTGATCTATGTAGATTTGTGTGCAGGAATAAAACAAACTTATTTGTTATTTTATTATGATTATATTTGTATTATTATCTCTGGAAATGGCTGCACCTGTCTGGAGATATTTATAAAAACAAACAATATATATCTACAAGGCCGAGCATAATTTTCTCTGTCAGCGTTGCAACAGCATCTCCCTGGTAAAGACATTGCAAAATGAGGAGCTCCCAGGCTGGCAGTCAAGAAGTTTTATCACAGCTCCTGGGCTAAAAGAGCAGAAAAGGGTAAAACCTTGCAAATAAAAACAGTGTTAAGGCTGTTTAAATTAGTTTGAAATTGCATTGGGTCAATATCACCCAAAACATAACAGATGGACTTAAATTCTGAAGCGTGTGTTAAAAAAAAAGCACATGAAATACAATTTAAATAGAATGCATAGGTCTTTACTTCGCACAGACACTAAAATATGACATAAATAAATATATCTTTTTAACTTCAAATCTTTTGCAGCCTTGACCATTCTGTCAAATTGTCTATTATTTTTTAACCAGGACTGTGCTGTGATTTTTACATATTTTTACCGAGACAAAAACACATCCCTAATCATAACTCCTGGCTTTAAAACGTGTTTCTCTTTCTCTCTCTCTCTCCCTCTATCCCTCCCTCTCTGTCTCTGTCCCTCTCCATCCCTCTCTATTGCCATCCCTCCCTCTCTCTCCCTCTCTCCCCTCCTCTCTCCCTCTCTCTGTCCCTCTCTCCCTCCCTCCCTCCCTCTCTGTCCCTCTCTCCCTCCCTATTTCCATCCCTCCCTCTCTTTCCCTCTCTGTCTCCATCCCTCTCTCTCTATATATATATATACATATATGTAAATATATATATTGTATTTGTACTATTGCTAGCCGTTTAAGACGCAGTTGTTGCTATGAGAACGACGAACTGGTGGGCGTGGCCTCTTCCCGCCCCTGCAGGGAAACCCCTCCTCTCCGGTTTTTTTTTTTTTTTTTTTTTTTTTTTGTTTAATAAAGCGCGCATGTGCGGCGCGCGCACTCCCGCTGCTGGCTCCGGAGAGCGAGAGAGAGCGAGAGAGAGCGCGAGGTGAGCCCCGTTAATAACGCGAACTGCGCGCCTTCACCGACCAGAAACACCGGCGAGACCGGCCGCTGCTACCCGCGCCCGCCCCGCCAGTGAAGCACAGGGGGGCCAGACAGACAGACAGACAGACAGACACGAGAGGCAGACAAACCAACCAGGAGCACGGTAAGAGTGGCGGCGGCCATTGTTTATAAAGCTGTTTCCGCGGTTAAAATCTGCGTGAGAGGCTCTCGCGTGTGCGTGGGTGTGGGTGTGCGTGGGGTGAGATCCCTGCCCTTGTGATTGTGCGAGTCACGGCGGGATTTTTCTTTTTTTTTCTTTTTTTTTTAAACGGGAAGCGCTGTAGGGTCCCGGGGAGAGGGCCGTGTGCGTGTTCCGCCTCCCCGCGCTCGAGTGATGGCGAGGCCGGCAGGGGCGAGCTGCTGCGCGGCTGGAGGCGGTGCGGCGAGCGGGCGTTTGTTCCAGCTGAATGTTTCTATGGGTCGTTTCTGGGAGCGCGGCCGCGGTAGTGTTCCTGCACCCCTTAGATATTACCGATAGGCATTTAAAAAAAAAAAAAAGTTTAAAAAAAAAAAAATTAAAAAAAAAAAAAAAAAAAAAATGCGCGTGTGTGTTTATAAAACCGCTCGGTTCGTCGAGCTCGGTTCGCAGGTCCGTGTTTCATGTCGTGGACCGGGTGGGAGTGGGTGATGGTTTGCACGGTCTCTAGGCCCCGCTTTTGTAAAATACTCCGTTTGGATGATTTGAATCCCTCTTGTCTAACTGACGGCTCCTTTATTATCATCATTATCGTTATTATTATTAATCTGCGAGGTGTCACGGTTGCGTGGATATAGCAGCAGAGCTTGTTAAAGGGGGTTTGCACGCGTTGCTGGCTGGGTGGGTTTGAAAGCGCTTGCACAGTATTAACGAGGCTGCGTGGGTTCATTTTGCGAATCTGTGGTCGAGTTTCGGTTAAAGCCATTAATCCCGTTTAAATTTCTGCGAGCTGTATTTGCGCACACGACCGGGACCAGAGTACAGCTACTAACCGCAATTACAACGGCACGGTCTGCAGAAATTACAAGGGCTGCTGTTTTGTTAAATTACAGTTGCTATAGTAATGTTTGGTCACACTGAAGGCGCAAACTGTACACACGTGTTAATAATACTGTCAAGAAATAACTGAAGAGAACAGGGAATGAGTAAATGCAAAAAGACAAAATGAAACAATCTGTTTAAAAAAAAAAAAAACAGGCTGAACGAAGTCTTTAATCTTGACTTTAAAAAGACTGAAGCAGCATCTCCCTAGAAATGAGCAGCACCTGTCTCAATCAGGGTAATAATTCCCTCCACCCCTCTCTCCCTCCCTCTCTTTCTCATTGCCCCGTCCCCCCCCATCTCAGGTAAAAGATGTCCTATA